>NC_090845.1:119606445-119909476 GCF_028021215.1 Eschrichtius robustus | reverse complement strand
ATCTTACGTTTGGACCCTAGACACTTTGCTTGCCTCATCCTAGTCTGGGGCCCTGCCAGGGTGACTGAGATGTGAAGGTTTGAACTCTTTAGATAACCCTTTTTCAAATGACTATCGGATTGTGTACTTGTAGGGAGAAATGTAGTCATTATATTATCCATTTTCCCTAGTCTATCAGTAACCAGATAGCTTTATGACTTCTCTCTCCAGTCTTGTTTCTAAGTTAGCTTGCTTTGCAACTATTCTTTACCAATACTCTGAACTCATTTGGCCTCTGGCAAATAACTCTTCCCATGGATCAAGCCAACCATCTGCTTCTCTGATCCTATATAAGAGCAGCTTCCGGCCCCCACTGGGGCTTTCCCTCAACACTGCCCAGCAATCCTGTCAAGGTCTCTTATCAGCCCCTTCTTTCGTTCCCCATGAAAGTTATTCCAAACCTTCTTCCTTCTTCTTAAACTACTTCTCACATCATTTCCCTCATTCTCGCTAAATGACTTTGCCTCCTCTATCAGTCTGGGTCCTTGCAGACATCAGATGTCAGATCCAAACTGGATAGTTAAAATTAATTTAATGAAGGGATCATTTAGAAAGGTGGGGGCAGAATTTCAGGAAACCGATAGGACATAGCGCAGACTCTGGGGCTAGCAACAGTGTGGAGTGTTAAATGTCTGGGTTTTCAGGGGCTAGGAAAACAAGCAGTCACCAGAACTTGGGAGGGCAACTGATGGGTGCTATGCACTTTGGTAGAGAGAAAGAGTTGGCCTGAAGCAACCCAGTAAGGGAGGAACTAGGGAAACAAATACCCAGGACTCACTCTTCTCACATTCTTCTGTCTCCTGCTACTCACTTCCATTGACCAAACTCAACCTGAAGTGTCATGGAGGCCAGCCTCTTGCTTACAGAGCACGATGGAAAAGGGCGGAGTGTGGATCTGGAGGCATAGATCTCCTATTTCAGAGACAGTAGAGACCATTGGGTAGGAGTTCCCTCAAAACCTGCAATTATTTCCTGAATCCTCACGTAGCCCTTCCTCTTTCTTCCCCATCGCAATGGAAGTGGTGACCATAGTCCTCTCTGGAGTCAGTCCATGGGTGAACTCATCCAAAACCACTGCATTAACTACATCTATATGCTATCGACTGCCCATCTCTATTATCCATCCTAACCTCACTCCTCTGCTCAAGACTGTTTATTGGATATAGCCGCATGAACGTCCCACTGGCATCGCAAACCCCACATGTTTGAAATCACACTCATGGTCTTCCTGTCATCTTCTCATCAGTGCTCCTCTTCCAGTGCTCCTTATCTCAGGAAACAGCACCAAATGCTCTCATGGCTTTCTGCACAAGCCAGAAAGGTAGGCTCCATTCTTGATGCACTCCTCTCCTTAAACTGCCCTCTCTCAATTCAATCAATCCATCTCCTGCTGTCGAGTCTAGTTCTTCATGTATTTTGAATTCCTCTACTTCTCATCACTACAGCAATTACTTTGTTCACACTCATTACGTCTTACAAGATCACTATAATTGCTTCCTAACTGCTACCAGTCTGCTGTGACACATCCCCCCATCCCTCATCCTCACCTGCCAGAGTGCCCATTCAAAAATGTGACTCTCATAACTCTACTATTCCCCATGGTCTACAAGATAAAGTTTAGACTCCTTAACTCAACAAATAAAGTTCATCGTGGTCTGGCTCCTGCATATTTGTTCATATCTCTCCAGGTTTATCTACTACCTCTCCCCTAGCAACTACTGTACACTCAAGCTATACCAACTATTTTCAGGTCCACCAATTCTCCAGGTTTACCTAATAGCTATTACTGTCCTTTTTTTCTCCTTGGAAGATCTATCCTCCATCTGTGCCCCCCACCCCGTGCCTCTCCTGACTAGCTGCTACACACTCTGCAAGATCCAGCTTAGACTTCACTGCTTCTGGAATGCGCTGCCTGACCTATCATTGCACCCACCATGCTTTAATGTAATCTTTGATTTACTTCAGTAGACTACACCAGGAATCAGCAAACTAGGGCCTGGCTTCTGTTTTTGTAAATAAAGTTTAATTGGAACACAGCCGTGCCCATTCATTTACGTGCTGTCTATGGCTACTTTTGTGCTTCAGCCACAGAGTTTGGTAGTTGCAATAGAGAGTACATGGCCCACAAAGTCGAAAGTATTTACTCTCTGGTCCTTTCCAAAAAACATTTGCCAACTGCTGCTCTGGATCAGTGGTTCTCAACCCTGGCCGCATAGTCATATCACCTGAAAACATCCTGATGCCCAGGTCACACACACCCAGAAATTCGGATTTAATTGCATTGACCGTTTTAAAAGCCCTTCAGGTGAATCTAATGTGCAAGTTTGAGGACCTCTGCTGTAGACTGTCAATTCCTTGAGTGCAGGAACTGGGTCTTCACCTTTCATCTCTCTAAGTTCTATCACAATGAGGAGCTCACGGTAGGCAGTCCATAAATGATTGTTGCATGAGTAATAGTAAAAGCAATAATAGGCAACATTCACTGAGTACTTACTGTGCTCCAGGACTTATGCCAAGTGTTTTATATACATTATCTCTTGTAATCCTCACTATAAACCTGCAAGGTAACAGTACTATTGTCCCCATTTTACAGATGAGAAAATTGAGGCTCAAACAGGTTGGCTGCCTTATCTAAAGTCACACAGCTAGTAAGGAATAGAACTGTGACTTGAAGTTAAGCTGCTGTGATTTCAGAATCTCTGTTCTTAAACCAATGTACTTTAAAGAGTCTCAAGCAACTCATTAGGGAAGGAAGTAAGTTGGTTTGTTGAGAATGAAGGAGTTGAGATTGTGGGCAGAGGAGCATTTTTTTTTTAAAGCAGGGACATGGGAAGATCATAATATAACACTACATAATACATCAGAGAGCCCTGATGCTGGATTATCATGGCAGCACTGGTTAAATAAGGTCTTTCTTGCCCCCTTACTTCTCTGTCTCTGCTTTGACATCTGAGGAAGTCAGAAGCCATAGTTAGCTAAGCAAGGGTGGGGAGTAGAAGTGCAAGGTATGGAACTGGAGAATAAGATGACCACTATCCCCCTTTCCACTGCAGGCTCTAGTTGAGGGAATGGAGACAGTTTTGCTTTAAATGAAGATAGGGATTTTGACTTTTTTTTTTTTAATTTTAAAATTTATTTTGTTTCCAGCTTTATTGAGATATAATCGACATATAGCGCTGTGTACATTTAAGGTGTACAATGTGATGATTTGACAGACATACATATTGTGAAATGATTACCACAATAAAGTACTTATATTTCTCTAACTTATTATTTATATACTTAGCATACTACCCTCAAGGTCCGTCCATGTTGTTGCAAATGACAGGATTTCCTTCTTTCTCATGGCTGAATAATATTCCTGTGTGTGTGTGTGTGTGTGTGTGTGTGTGTGTGTGTGTGTATCTCACATTTTCCTTATCCATTCATCTGTTGATGGACATTTACATTGTTGGGGTTTTAATCTTAAGTGGGACTGGACTGGACTCTTTACTGAAAATGGGATATATCTGGGGACCAGAAGTGACGAGAGAACTTTTCATTACCCAAGAGTGACCAGAAAAGTCACAGGACTAGCCCTGGTTTTCATCCAGGGGAGGAATAAAGCATAGGTCCCACAGAGTGGATCTGAATGGCCAGTGGGGGAGTTCCACTTACTCAGTGGGACAGATACAGATACTACACACTCCCAGGTAGTAGAGTAGGGAGAACATTGCTTTGAGAGGCTGAGAATAGGGATCATTGTCCAGACTCCAACTTTTGGTGACTATGTGACTTTGGACAGGCCATTTTACCTTGCAGAGCCTCAATTTCCTTGTCTGAAATTTGGTGGCTTTACCTGCCTCACACAGGTGTTAGGACATAACGAGGTAGCAAATGTGAAAGAGCTTTGTTGTACATGTGTAAGAGATTATTAACATGTAAAAATGCACAAACTTTACAGAAAAACAAAATCTCAGAATCAAGGGAAAAGCTAAGCTACTAAGGCTTATTTCAGGATGATTCTAATATATATTAATATAAATATATATCCCTCTCAGTCTCTCTCTCTTTATATATACATACGTGTGTGTGTGTGTGTGTGTGTATACATACATATATATATATATATATATATATATATATATATATATATATATATATATGGAATGAGGTACAAATGAACAAATCATTACTGTAGTTGTGAGACAGTTCATAAGAAAACCCTTAGTTGGTTTTTTTATTGTTGTTTAGTTTTTCAAAAATCCAATTGCTTTTTATAGTTACATATAACCAGAGATGCTGTTTCCATGGCTTCTTGATTCCTCATGCTGTTTGACATGATTCTAGAAGCAATGCTAGTGTCTCTCTCCTTATTATAAAACACAAAAAGAGATATAAACATATGAGTACGTACATTTAAACAACAGTGATGTGTGTGTGTGTGTGAGAGAGAGAGAGAGTGAGAGAGAGGTTTTGAGCTGGACTTTACCAATAATTGGCTATTGCCAATACTTCTGAAGCCTGTACCATTTGTTTTATGGGCCCTGCTGCTACAGTATTACTGCAGGAACCCATTTCCAGGTAATCAACAATAAATTTTTGATCTTTGGCCTTCAAAAATAATGAATGGCCCATTTTTTTCCCCAGAGCCTCTTTCCTTTCTAGGTCACATTTTCCTCCATTCTTGCAGAAGACTCCCATCCAGACCCAAATACTGTTTCAGACTTGAGTTGTGGGAATGTTATATGCCTATGATTTCTCATCACCAAAACCCAAGATGGTTGCAGCTAAATCATGAAAGTCATGACAAAGAACCATCCCATTTAGTCTCAATCTTGGCTAATGTTAAACAGGGAACTGAGCTAATGGTCACCTGCCAATTGCTACATCTCTGCTTCAAAAACAATTACCAAAGAGCAGAGGTTTTAGGGAGTTAACTAATATTCCCTGAGACATTGTGACTTAGGCATGGAAATGGGTACAACACAGGCAGATCTAAGTTCACACCTGAAAGTGACATCTCATACCCCTTACCTTTGCCTCTTGAAGCCCTAAGGTATAGTTTTGCACATCTTTTATCTTCTCTCCTAGATCAGGCAGGATCTGTGTTCGACCCATCTGTGTAGCCTAAAGTGTCTAGCACAGTGTTTAGCACAAGAGCGGGCTTCAATAAATAATAGTTGAATAAATGAATGAATGATATCTTTATATTGGCCAGTTCTTGGAATCTGCTGGTCTGGAGAAGTTCATTTACCAGAATAGCTTTGTTTTCCTCTAAAGGACTTCATAGGCTGCTAAAGTACCTGGAAAGTCACTAGAATCACTGTGTCTTGTGACTATATCTTCAGTTTAAGCTACAGTTGGTAACTTACACAGTCAGTTCCATTCAATTTAATTCATCTTCATTTCCCTTTGGAGAATGAATGGAACATAGCAGTTTGTGTCAACTCCGATTGGCTGGTAGTGGCTGCCTGGAGCACCTTGGTCAGAAGGGTTCTGAGAGCAAATTTGGGCCCAATGGGAAGAGACTGCTGGCAACGTTCTCATGGATGCAGTGGGGAGAAGTAAGCATAGGTGACCCACATTCCCCATCTCCTTTTTAGAGTTGTCTTTCCCTCAGGGCCTTCCCCCACACACAAAATATCACTGTCCCACAGATAGGATATCAGTTTATAAGATATGGATCACAATATACTGCAGAATCCAAAGTTTGTGCATTTCTGTTTAACCTCTTATTTCTCACGAGCAACTGACATCCACAATACTTTTTGTCAAATGGGACATCAGTGAGGTTCCAATGTGATAATGGATGTGAACAGGACTGGCAAAAGTAAACAACACTATACAGGTGGAAAGGGCTGTTATTCCTTCACTGTATTCTAAGGCAGTGGTTCTTCAAGTGTCTCCCTGGAACGGCAGTACTAGCACCACCTGGGAACTTGTCGGAAATGCACATTTTCAGGCTGCATCCAAAACCTACTGAATCAGAAACCGCTGTTCCAAGCCTTCTAAATAACTCAGCCTTATGTCTCATCCAGCTAAACATCTGATCAGCCCTGGATTTTGCCTTTTCCTTAAAGGAAGGAGGTACTTTATTGCCAGGATTAGGCCCCCAAATAGGAACTCCATTTGGACCAGGCATCTTTCAGTCCTCTAAGGAAGTACTTATTCTTAAAACAAAACCAAAACAACCCCTCTAATTCTTTTCCCAATCCACCCAACCAAAATATCACTAACCCATTGGGAAAAGCATAACATTTTATTATGACTAACATGGTATTTAACGTGAAGCTTTTGTCCAAACGTGGTCCTAACACAGACCTACCTTTGGTTTCACAGAACGATAATTTTATCCCCCTGCTAAGTGATGGGGGTCTTTGGAATGTGGTGCTCACACAGGACTGCTTATTTCCATCAGCAAAGCAGTATAATGTTGACTGTCTGCCAAGGCACGGGAATAACTTCATGATGACCGCAATATCAAGTTAGGCATTAAAATACTCTTGTTCAAAGAGAATTCTACTTGTGATATAAACAGCTAGCATTTATTGTTATACTACTAAGCATGTGCTAAGGGCTTTACATGAATTCTCTCATTTAATCTTAATGACCATCCTTGGGGAAGTTACTATTATCATCCCCATGTTTCAGATGAGGAAACTGAAGCTCAGAGGGGTTAAATAACGTGCTACCTAAAATCAGACAGTGGAGCTTGAATCTGAAACAGAATCCATATTTTTGAAAGCCTAAGCTCTATTTCTTAACCACTTTGCTATAGGAAAACTTTGATTCAGATTCTCTGGGGGAGCCCATTTTCCTTCCCTACTTCAGGCAGGGCAAACAATCTCTTCTCCATTCTCCAGTCCATTAAACACACACACACACACACACACACACACACACACACACACACACACCGGAAAGAAGGAAAAAGGAAGTTGCCTGACTTCCTGGGGACCCCATTAGCATTTGGAAATAGACTTAAGTAGAGCGTGAGGGATTTTAATAATCCTTATTGTCTTCCTTCTATCTAAACTAACTCTGAACCAAGTTACTGAGGAAGGTTGTGGAATCTCGTTTTCCCTGATGACTCTTAAACATTAAAGAGCTAATCTTTTCTTACTGGGATGCTTGAGTTCAGCCTTCCCTCAGGGTTCACCTAAGTCTAAGAATTTGGATGAATGAAGGAATTATCCATCACCAAATGTTGCTTATCTTTTGAAAAATGTCATGATAAAATTAATATTTCCTTTTGAGAGAACAAAACACATGGGATCTTAGTAACAAGAAAAAATTATCTGCCCTCAAGAAGAGTACAATTGAGATGAAGAAAACAGATTAATTCATCATTTCTACCATTAACAAACACTGATGGAGTTCCTATTATGCGTCAAGCACTGTGCAAGGAAATGTGGGAGATAAGGATGTGAAATTCTCAATAAGGATGTTTTCCTAGACTCATTTGGACATGGGAGCATTTTCTTCCTATTTTATCAAAGTGCCAGCACCAAAAAGCTGCATCAGAATGTCCCGTGCCCCTTTGAAATATGGTTTCTGCTACCAAGAAGCTTAGAATCATGAAAGAGTAAGAGCATCCATGTGTTGGTGCTTCATATGCAATATCGCTAAACTTTATCACGACACTGCAGCATGGATACCATTCCCTTTTATAGAAGAGGAAACTGAGGCCAAGAGACTTATGTAATTTGCCCAAGGTCACACATCAGGTAAGTGACTGAGCCAGTGTTTGAATCCAGGTCAGTCTATTTTGTTGGGCCAAACCAAATGGAATGGTGGGGGGCAGTGGCTAGATTGCAGTGGATGGGGGAGATATGTGTAAGCAAGGAGACAAAGAAGGGAAACACAGACGATTCTTTTCCAAGCCCGGCTATCAAGTTTTGGAGAGAAAACTGTCAGAAATATGAGGATTGGGGAAAATTTGTTGTTCTGACTTAGTTTGTGAGTGGGAGTGATAAAAGAAAATGCAGTGCCTGCCTTCTAGGCATTTACAGAGAGAAGCACTCCTCAAAGTTGTCATACAGAAAACCACTCCCAAAGACCTGATATAGACACTAACTGGTCCAACTGGCCTTATTTGGTATTCAGTAATGTAAAGAAGGGAGAGCCATCATCAGAAAACAATGAAGGAAGCAGGTATGGGAGACTCAGAATAGGAAAACTGCACCTTCCAGATCTCTCCACCGTGGTTTTGTAGCATGTACAGCTTGCCATTCTCAAGGACTAGCTTGACATCCACCTCTGGTAAGTAAGCTCCTAAAATGGCCCTTAAGATGTCTGCCCCCAGTGTACATGCCCTCCATGAACCTTAAGTGTGAGTGGAATCTGTGGCTATAGTGAGATAACATTCCCACATTTACGTTGCATTATATGGCAAGGGGAGATTATCCCCCATGGGTCTGATTTAATCAGGTGGACCCTTTAAAAGCAGAGTTTTCTACAGCTGGTTGCAGAGGAGGAAGTCAGAGATTTGAAGCTTGAGAAGGATTTGACACATGACTATTGCTTTGAACATGGAGGAGACCACGTGGCAAGGAACGTGGGCAGCCCTAGGAGCTGACTGTGATCCCTGGCTGACATTCAGCAAGGAAACAGGGACTTCAGTCCTGCAACCTCAATGAACTGAATTCAGCCAGTAATCTGAATATGCTTGGAAGCAGATTATTCCCGGACTTTCCAGATGAAAACTCAGCCCAGCCAACACCTTGATTTCAGATTCGTGATATGCTGAGCAGAGAAGTCACTTGAGCTATACTCTACAGAAGTGCATGCTAACAAATGGGTGTGATTTGAAGTCACTATATATATGGTAATTTGTTGAAAATGAATATACCACCTCTGCTGACAAGGCTTCCCTAACTAATCCCAGTTTACTATGGTCTGCTGAGAACAGGGAGCATGCCTTATACATCACCATGCCCCTCACTGTGCTTCATGCAGGGCTTCACACAATGAACAGCACTGAATAGATGAAAGTTGCTGACTAGAAAAATCAGAGAGTAAACATTCCCTTTAAACAGTAATTCTTCCTTTATCAAACCACAGGAGGGGTGCTCCATGGGAATGAGTGAGTGAGTGAATGAATTAGTGAGTACCTCTTGCCCTTAAAGTGACTGAATGTCTACATATCTAGTCATGAGAACTCATCCATTACACAGAGTGAGGCACACCTGTAAGTATACACAAATGACCAAGTCCAAACAGTACCCAAATCTGTGATGGCAGCTCTGCTTCCTACACCACTTAGACCTACTTGATTTACCTTGGCTTCAGTCATCCCTGTCCTTCACTTGTAACCCTGAGACATGCGGATCACCTATTCCCCTTTATCTTCTTCATCTGTCCACAATTATACAGATGTGGCAGCTAATTGCCCGTACACTGACATAGAATTTGGGGATATATATCCAAAGGGAGTAATAAAAATATATAAATGCTGTGGGAGGAATAAGGCTTTATGTTCTTTGGGGAACACATGACTGCTAATGATTTATTTTACATATGCATACCTACACACATAGGTGTATATATGTATGCACACACACACACACACACACACACACACACACACAAAACCTCACACACTTTATAGTTTACAAAGGTCTTCCACGGCCATTGGGCTATTTGAACCTCACAACTCTCTGAGGCAGACAGGGCAAAGATTCGTAACTTCTTTTTTAAATGAAGGAACTGAGGCTCAGTGAAATCATTTGCTCAAGTTCACACAGCAAATTAGGAGGATTGCTGAGAGGGCTAGCTCGCCCATGTCTACAGGTGTTGCCTGTAATAATTACTTAAGGGTGCTTCTGATGAGCTTTTCATGAACACCTAGAAATGCTCACGAGGACCAGCTTACAGTTCTTGGCTAACTAAAAGTCCTTTACAGAGATTTTAAAGTCAAATAATCTCCTAATCGAAGATGTGAGAATCTGACTTCATCTCATCTCACTCTTTCATTCAACAAATGTTTATTGACCACCTACAGTGGGCATTGTTCCTGATTCAGGAGATACGGTGCTGAACAAGGCAGTCATGGTCCCTTCCTTATGAAGTTTGCATGGTCAAGTCATTCACTGAATTACACAGAAATACTGCCATTGACTTCAGTTAAGGAGCCCACGTTCTTCCCTTTTTGACTCCCTTAGGTAGAAGTAGCTTCCATCTGCTGAAAGGGAGAAACACTCCCTGGGCATACAGAGGGCTTTAAATGTTCTTTGTGCCTCACCTGTTTTTCAGAGAGCTGTAAGGGAATGCTTCCAGGGTATGTCACTGCAAACTCAGTTCTTCTCAGCTGCTGGTATTAAGTCTTCCCACATCCAAATCAGACTAAGCGTGTTCCTGGCAACTGACAGACAACACATAGATCCCAAGCATAAATGGACGACAGCATCCCTAGAGCAATGCAGACATGACACCAGCAGCTCTTGTGTTGGGCTGGTGGTCCAGGATGTCAGCCTGTCTTGATTGGGGCAATTAATACTAGTTGCTGCAATCTACACATTCTTCCCATCCCCTTAATCTGTGTTTTAGCACAACAAAGGTCATGTTACAGTCTGATGAAGGTTAAGCAGATCTCCTTGGCAGTTTTCCTCCAACAAGTGACTCAGAGATCCTGGCTACTTCTATAGTGCAATGCCGCCATCTCAGGGATTTTACCTTCCAGCTGCACGGATGAGGAACAGAGCAAGAGAGATCACACCATTTTGAACTACCTTGGGGACTTCCCTGGTGGTCCAGTGGTTAAGAATCCGCCTTTCAACGCAGGGGATGCGTGTTCGATCCCTGGTCGGGGAACTAAGATCCCACATCCCACGCTGCAACAACTAGAGAGAAGCGCACGTACCACAGTGAAAGATCCCGCATGCCGCAACGAAGATCCCGCGTGCCGCAATTAAGACCCGACGCAGCCAAATTAATTAATTAATTTAAAAATATGTGAAAAAAAACTACCTTGGACTGGAAATGACACATCACTTCAGCTTACATCCCCATTGGTAAGAATTTACAGTAGCCCTCTAAGAAAGGCTGGCAAATGTACTCTTCCTGCTAAAGGAAGAGGAAATAGGGTGGTGAACATGGCATTGTCTTTGCCACATGGTCCAGGGGAAGAAGTGACTCTCCCACTTTCCCTTGTGTGCTGGTATTAGTCAGGGCTCTTTTCCTACGTGGTAAGCGCACTCAAGTTACTCCCAAGGCAAATGGAGAGAGTCTTGCAGCTTGGATTGGAACTGGCCTCACAGATGCCAAGAACAGAGACAGCTACTTTCTCTGGGGATCACTCAGAGGCTGCTTTTTTTCCTCTTGGGCATGCCTGTTTCACAGCTGCCTGTGTGCTTCATTCACCTTTTTAGCCATCTGATTTCATAACAATTCTACCTTGTACATAGCCTACAATGGCCACTCCAGCCCTCAGTCTCCCTGATGACTTTCCGGCTCAGCTGTCCCAGCACAGATTCTCAGTTTCCCATACTAAGTTCCTGAGGGCAGAAATCTACTGGCTCAGCTCCTTTTTTCAAACCAGGCCATCTGAGCCACTTGGGTCCCCGGCCAGCCTATATATATGAGACACAGTTGGGCCAATGGCCCAACCTGGTCACATAGGGTACAGAAAGGAGACCAGGCCACATAATCCACTGACCATTCAACAAGGCTATGGGACAGGAAGTTTCCCTTGAAGCTTCTCCTGCTGTGGGCAGAGCGGACAATGACTGACATATTTCGTACAATCGCATCTTTAGGACAATGTGTCCATCTGACCACGGGGCAGGAAGCTCCTAAGTGCCATGGCCGTGCAAGGCCGGCAGACTATCCCAGAATCGGCTTGTAGGGATGTCGCGTTTTAGCTCACTCAGTCTCCATCCCACCCTCCTACTTTCAGAAGAAAGCTAGAAACTACATTTCCCATTCTCTCTTGCAACTGGGGCTCTGAATGCAAAATAGATACTACCAATTGGATGCACTTGCTTGGTTTTTTGAAGACAAAAGTGAAATGGAGGCCATCTCTCTGCCCTTTTAGTTGTGTTCTGCTAGCAAGCATGGTCTCAGAGGTGCGAGATTTTTCTGTACTGGTGATCTTCTGTCCATTCTCTAGCTTCCTGGATGTTGGGAAGCAGCTGCAGCCGAGGCACCTGCCACAGTGCATGGCCTAGTGCCCAGCCACCGTTTCCGTGTGGGCCTAGAGGCAGTTGGGGTAGAAATGGTGGCCGCAGCAGCTTCCTAATTCCATCTTCCTGATTCCAGGAAAGCAGCAACAGCAGTGTGTTCTTGAATTTGATGATTCCATTGGTGGCCTTGTTCTGGGAGTCATTTTTTTTTTTTTTTTACAATTTCTTGCTATATTTATTTCCCAGGAATTTTTATTCAATAGGGTTTAAGAGTTTCCTCCCTTCCCTCTACTCTCTATTTTTTTATTTTTTAATTAGTTTTTAGTGGAGTATAGTTGATTTACAATGTTGTGTTAGTTTCAGGTGTACAGCAAACTGAATCAGTTATACATATATATATATATACCCTCTTTTTTAGATTCTTTTCCCATATAGGTCATTACAGAGTATTGAGTAGAGTTCCCTGTGCTATACAGTCAGTCCTTATTAGTTATCTATTTTATATATAGTAGTGTATTCATGACAATCCCAATCTCTGGGAGTCATTTTTGGATGTCCAGCAAAGAGTCCCCTCCTTTAGTCCTTCAAGTAGTTTTTCAGTATGAATTCCCTGTATAAATTTCTGATTAGTATACCTTGAGTGGTTTCTGTTTCTTGCCCTGAACCCTGACTGATATACCAACTGTGTACGGCACCCATATGGAATGGAAAACAGGGCAGACTGAAAACAAAAGTGCATTCATCAACTTTGGTTTTTTGCATGTAAGATGCTGACGAAAGTCTATAATTGGAAGATGCTTATGCATCACGTTCCCCCGCCCAGACCTTAACTCTGAAAATATAAACAATTTCATTAATCAGTAAAGAAACTTTATCCGAAATATGCTACAGCAAATTTCCAAGTTAAAAATTGTTTATTTTAGATTCAACTCAGCAAAGAGTGATTGAGTGCCTTCTCTGTGCCAGGCACTGCACTACAGGTAGCTGATGCAAAGATAAGTGAAAGCTGGTCTGTGTTCTCTGAGAGTATACCGCCTCTGTGTTGGGGAGAATGACTTTACTACAAGGCAACACTTGATAAATACCGAGGAAGAGTTCTAGTCAAAATGCAATGCGAACACCACGGTGGAGGAAGAAAGAGATAAACTCTGCCTGAGGTGGGACAGAGAATGAGTCCTAGATGAGGTGTCAACTAAGCTGGGTCTTGAAAGATGAGTAGGATTTTGTCAAGAAGAACAACACTGCCCTTCCAGCAATCCACTAAGCTCTATCTTCACTTTTTTTTTCACTTCCAAGTGAGTATATTTTTCATTATGTCTTTTTTTTTCTACCTTTACTTTTCGACGGAAAGTACATGTGAGCCATGTATGCATCTTGGGGCAAGCAGGAAGTGAAAAATCATGGAGATGAATTGCACTGTGGGATGTGTGAGCGGGTGCTGGCAGTCTGCATTGGCGGTAAAACCATTAGAGCTAAGCACTTGCTGAAATTACTTTCTATCAGGCAGACAAGATGTAATAAAGTTAAAGGATACAGGCCTTGGGCAAAACAACAAAGAAAGAAACCAAGTGTGGAAATTATTTTCTAGGGGCCTCACAGCAAATCAGGAGAAATTCTAGGAAGAGCAGGACGATATAGTTGAAGGAGCAGGGTAGGGAGGGCAAGGGAACATGAGTTCTGGTCCTGATTCTGACGCTAGTAGGGTCTGTGACTTTGAACAGGCCACTTCCCCTCTCTCTAATTTGATGATTTGTTTATTTGCCTTTGGATAACAGAACAGGGAGTAAGAGCGGTCAGCAAACACTCAGCTAGATTCTAGAAGCCTAAAAACTGAGCAACTAAAGAGGACTTAAAATGAATTTACGCTAATCCCAATCCTCACCATTTCTACCTTGTCTAAAATAAGAATGGCCCAGGAATTCATTTCACAAAACTTTTCCCCATTGAAACCCTGGCCTGGAGAATTCAGTGTTTGGATTAACCCCAATTAGACTCTACTTGCTTATGTAAACAAGTCAAACTCTTTGGAATTTCATGTCTTTAATTGTTAAATGGCAACAGAAACATAGCCATGGAAAATGGCATCAATAGTGGGAAAACAGAGGTTCAGAGAGATCTAATGACTTAGCTAAAGTCGAACAGCTAGTAAGTGTCAGAACTCAAGTCTATCTCACTCCGGAGTCCATGTTCTTATCACTACCCAAATAATGCTGAAATAGCTAAAGCACTTACTACCTGAATCTTTTCAACCTCTCCTTGAGGTGTGACTAAGCATTCCTGGTTTTTTTAGAGGAGATAAGTAAGGCTCATGAACTTTGTATTTCTTTTCTATTGCTATGTAACAAATTACCACTAACATAGTGGCTTAAAACAACACCCATGTATTATCTCACAGCTTCCATGGCTCAGGAATCTGGGGACAGTGGGGCTGGGTCCTCTGCTCAGGCTTTCACAAGGCTGCAATCAAGGTATTAGCTGGGGCCAGGATCTCATCTAAGGCTCCAGGTCCTCTTCCACGGTCACATGGTTGTTGGCCAAATTCATTTTCTTGCTGCAGAAAAACTCATGGCAGCTTCTTCTTCAAGGCCAGCAGGAGAGAGTCTGTCTTCTTCGAGTCTCTTTTTTTCGGGGAAGGCCTGGAACCTCTTTTAAAGGGCTTACCTGACTAGGTCAAGCCCACCCAAGATAATCTTCTTTTAATTAACTCAAAGTTAACTGACTAGAGGCCTTATTTACATCTGCAAAATCCCACCGCCTTTGCATATTCTATTGGTCAGAAGCAAGTAACAAGCTCCACCTACATTCAAGGGGAGGGGCTTATATAAGACTGTAGGTATCAGAGTATGGGAATTATTGGGGCCCTCTTAGAATTTTGCCTATCACAAAGTTTAAGCAAATTTTCCAATTGATGTTTTCCATGTTTCTATCAGGGGTACCCAAATTATTTAATATCTCTGGAGCTACAATTATAATAAATGTTTCTTAGTACCTTTTTACCTATAGCTGTGTTCTTATTGCCATTTAACAATTTAAGACGTGAAGTTAGAAAAGCAAGTGATAACAGAAACACTACCTATCTTTCAGGGCTGCTGACAGGATTAAGTTCAATAAAGTACGCTAAATGCCTCACACATAGTAGTACAAAGTAGGTGCTCAATGAATAGTGGCTATGGTAAGGAAGAGTGAAGAGGCCCATCCTGCTACTGGAGACTTCCCAGGTCTCTGGGAAGACCCATTATGGAGGCCCATATCCACTACTTCTTTTGTTCTGGAAACCCCAAATGAGTTGGTTATGCTGAGTCCAGGGGACTGTTGGGGGAAGAGTAGCAAGAAAAGATCAAAAAGCCTTTGGAAAACATAATGCTAAATGGTAAAAATAAAAATAATACATCATCCCTTTGAAGACAAGGTGTGAGATATACGCTATTTGCTTCTGTCAGACAATTTGAATATTAAAAGCATGTTTTGTTCCTGCGTTTATCTTCTTTAAAGTGAATAAGGTAGATAGTAAGATCCCTTTTGTTTGCATAATAAAAGCAGTTTTTTTATTGTGTGTGTGTGTGTGTGTGTGTGTGTGTGTGTGTGTGTGTGTGTGTTTTGGTGAAGAGTAATGGAATGACCCTCAGGCCTTTAATTATTCTTACCTATTCTCTCCTTTTTTTCTTATTCTTCTTCTCTTGGGTGCATGACCACTTCCCAGCTCTACATTATTTGGTTGTCCCAAAGGGTGTGCAAAGCGAGTGGTGTGGATGAATATTTCAAGTAACAAAGAGAACTTTTGAAGAAGCATGTTATAATCTTTTTTGCTGTTACATGTTCAGTTACTATAACAACAGAGCGGAGAAAAAGAAACTCTAGCAGAGGACACAGTCCATGAGCCAAACCCAGTAGGTAAATTTCCATTACATGAGTAAATGTTAGTGAAACAAAATTTAGTCAGATGAATTTTAGGTGTTTTTTTGGCTAAAGCCAAAACAAAATTATATTACCATTATTATTTCCAAAGTCTTTCTGGATAGTACAATGCATGGTTGGATGTTATCATAGCAGATAAAGTGATGACACTTTCCATTAACTGTGCATCCTGGCTTATAACCAGTCAAATGTAAGGGCCTGACCTAAATGCTCACGGTTCGTGTAACTGGTAAACCCAATCATGTGGAGCGGCTGCCTGCTCTCTTAGCTTAACCTGCAGTGTCTGATGAATGGGTCAACCTCCAGGAAAGTTCAGCCCAGATAGTGTACTCCACGGTACAAACTCATATGAGGGCTGGCAATTATCTGGCTAATTCCATCAATGCCAAGAGGCAGTCTCAATAATCCAGATCTTATAGAATTTACTTCAAGGATTCAGTTATTTAGTCACCCAAAATTGTACCTCAAGAAGCACAATTATCCATACTTATATGTCTATATTGATATAATAGTGCATAAAACTTGCCCATTTCTACTCTCCCTTGAACACTGCAGACAGAATACTCACGGTCATGTACAGCTTTGGGTTTCCTCTTTTGAACCAGAATAGGAAGACAGCTAGGAATTTGACTTGAAAAGAATTTCCTTTTCCTCCCAAATGGTCATTTAGCAAAGTGTCCTTCAATATTCCATATGATCTCATCACCTCCCCTTTTATCAGACTGTTAAATAAAGTCCTAAGGAACAAGTCTGTAAAATGAAATGTTTTCCTTCCTCTTCACATCACATCACTAGGGCACCAAGATGCGGGTTTCAGTGATGCCATAACCAACTCCACCTCAAGGGGGGAAATCAGAAGAGGAGGTTGTATTCAGCACAGTCACCCACATATTTCTAATAGCAACTCTCTCATTATTTCAGGGAATGCATGTGTACTTGAGGAATGGAGTGACCCATGTTATCAAAATTCCTGGGGCAAAGTTTATATACAATGTAATACACCATAAGTAAGTCCCAATTGAAGAAGAAATGAAATGCCTAGAAAGGTTACTATTCTTAACCATATTTAACAGTACCTAATTCTAATATTAATAAGGAACCCAATGACCGCGAATATTAAAAAGATGAGACTAACCATTAGGAATATTCCTCCTTTCTCTGTAACTTATTAGCACTTAATTCTATTATTCACTAATGTCCCATAGGGAGGAGACTATCAGGATTGATCTAGATTGAGATAATGAAAGAGACTTTTTCTATTTTAAAGCAATTTGGCATATTGGGGTAGATAAAACAGTGGCTTTCTTCTGAGCCGTTCTGGAGACAGCCCTTCCCAAGAGAAGAGTGCTCAGTAAGGGGAGAGGCATCTTTAAGCCTCTCTGCACATGTTTCTATGGACTCTTTCCTCAGAGGATGCCCTGATCGCTGTCTCCTCCTAAAGTATAAGGATGCAGGATGAAAAGGAATGGACACAAGAGAATCTAGGGAGTTGTGAGGAGAACCTAGGAGGAAAGAAGAGAGTAGAAGGAGTTGAGCACAGGTATTTTCCTAACACGTTGACTGGGCATGTGGTTGTCAGTGTGATTGCTTCCTTGCCTTTAAGTAGGCCAGGGAAGTTCCATGATGCAAGGTGAAGAAGCAGAGTTCCATGGCACCACTGTCTCCTACAGTGGGAGAACTGCAAAGAAGCTGAGAGGTCATGTGTGAGTCCCCACATTTGATAGATGAAGAAACTGATGTACAAGCACAGTAACGGGCTTGCTTGGGGTCACAGAGCAAATGAGGGGCAGAGTTGGGGCTTGAACTAAACTGAGAGCTTATGAGGCCAGAGAACACATGATCTTCTCTGCAGTCTCCACTGGGCTATGTGTGGTGCTTTGCCCATGGAAGGCCAGTAAACAGTTGTTGAGTTGCGCTGACTTCAGGTGTCTTGACACTCAATGACTCTCATGAGTCCCTGTGTCACTCCCCTTCAAAGTTGACTCTATGAGCTACACATCAAAGTGATGACCAATAAGTAGCATATACTAGAAATTTGTGGGGAGTGGGGGCAAAGGAAACTGATGGTCTAGACATATTAACCATAGTTTTTCAGGAAAATCTTTTAAAGGAAAAAATAGAGAAAAAATGTATAGGAATAAAGTAGTGATACTCAACCAGAAGGGGTGCAGGCAGGAAGGGGTATATGCTTGTCATGTCAAATGTCCCCAAGGCATGTTGTTTTTTTTCAAATGCCCAAAGGTCATCTTAAAAATTCTTCTGGCTGATACGAGAATGGACTCTAGGGTGGCACGAGTGGATATGGGGAGAAAAATAGAAATAAATCATGAAATGAAAGGCAGTTGCTCACTGGCTTAAGGCAAACAGCTGAAAAAATACAGCTCCTTTCATGATATATGAATATATTGCAAAGTATTTTTCTCAATTGATTTGAGGGCATAAAATTTCAATGGTTTAATCGGTGTGTTTTGTTATACCAGCAATTGATGGACCTTAAAAAGTGATGCTTGGGGATGCTGCTACCAATTTGCATCATCTGGAGACAGAAATTCCAGAATGCCATTCTAGCATATTCCTTTACAAAAATAACCTTGCCCATTTTCTATTCACTTGCCCACACCCTTTCCAAAAGACTGCAATGCAGTCCATCCTCAGAAAGCTTCTTATTTGAATTTATTGAGAAAACACCCCCTTATGAATTAGACTAGCCTACATTTCCTTCCCCTGTGATCTGCTGGAGCCAGAGTCTTTCTACACATTCTAAGCATTTGGCTTTCCATTCACCTGTTATTTTCCAGGGCAATAGTTTGCAAATGGTGGCCATGAACCTAAGTGTTCAGAGCAATTGCTTCAGGAGTTCTGCAAATATTTGACTCCGAGGCTTTCTGGGTGTGAATGTACATAGATATATATATGAAAATAAATATAAAATTATATTAAAATTTATAGCAAATTTAGCCTAGGCACTCAGATGTTGTCTACACCAAGTTTTAACATTTTGGCTTTTACCAATGCTTTAGCTTAAGCTACCAGGTTGACTATTTCTGTGCATTCCTTAGAGTTAAGCCTGTTCTACCATCTTTGTTTTTTTCTAATTGAAATATATTTGACATGTAACATCGTGTGAATTTAAGGTGTACAACATGTTAATTTGATAAATTTTACGTTGCAATATGATTGCCATGTAGCTATATATTAGCACCTCTGTCATGTTATATAATTATCCTTTCTTTTCGGTGGTTGGAATAATTGAGTTTTAGTCTCTCAGCAAGTTTGATGATTATAATACAACATTGTTGTCTTTTCACTGCACTGTGCATTAGATCTTTAGGGCTTATTCACTACTTGTTGCAAGTTTGTATCCTCAAACAACATCTGTCCCATCCCCCCTACCCCCCATTCCCTGATGACCACCATTTTACTCTCTGTTTCAATGAGTTTGGCTTTTTTAGATTCCACCTGCCATCTTTGTTGACTGAAGCATATCTCCATATTGCAAGGCAAGCTATGGTATCAGTCAGGTCAGGCTGCCATAACAAAATACCATAGACTGGTGGCTTAAACAACAGAAATTATTTCTCATAATTTCAGAGGCTGGGGAGTACAAGATCAAAGTGCT
The DNA here is from genome assembly GCF_028021215.1 of Eschrichtius robustus. Lineage (NCBI taxonomy): Eukaryota > Metazoa > Chordata > Mammalia > Artiodactyla > Eschrichtiidae > Eschrichtius > Eschrichtius robustus. The sequence goes on along the minus strand of NC_090845.1, from coordinate 119,889,799 downwards.
GGCTGATTTGATTTCTGATGAGAATGCTCATTCTGGCTTACAGACGGCTGCCTTCTTGCTGCATCCTCACATGGTGGAGAGAGAGAGAAAAAAGAGAGAATATCTTCCTCTCCTAATAAGGTCACAGTCCTATCAGGTTAGGGCTCTACCCTTATAACCTCATTTAACCTTAATTACCACCTAAAGACCCTACCTCCAAATACAATCACATTGGGGTTAGGACCTCAACATAAGAATTGCGGCAGAGGGGGGCACACACAATTCAGCCCAGAGCAGCTATTAAAAGGTTTCCCCATTTTTAGCTAGTTTACTCTGAGTCACCTCTTTCCTGACATTGAAGAATGGAAACATAATTCAGAAATAAAATGAGCACTACTATTATTCCCATTTTACAAGCAAGGAAACTAAGGCTCAGAGAGATGCAGTGACTTGTCCAAAGTAGCATAGCTAGTAAGTCAGAATTTGCCATTGATTTTGTCTGACTTCAAAACTACCTCTTGTTGCCCTCCCCTGCACTCTTCTCCCTCCTGGATAGGGGCCTACCGCATGAGCCCAGGAGCTGCCTAAGGGGAGCAACCGGGTCTCATCTGTGAAGCACTTCCAGCACCTAGTGCAGGGCCTGGGATGAAGGAGGAGGTTTGTTTATTTACCTACCGATGGCCTGCCAGCTTGATCCCCCAAATTATCCACGGGGATGGACATAAAGACTTTTAAACATACCCCTCTCCCCAAAATCCTATCTCTCCTGAAAGGAACAAACTAAACGCCACCTTTGAGGAAATACGAAAGAATGTACAAGGCCATTGCCCTGGCTGGGGAGGAGAGCAACAGTGACTTTGGAGGGCACAGGTTCATAGGGAAATGCAGGAGAGAGACCTGAGGAGCCTAGACCCCCTCAGTCAAAGGCGAGGGCCTCTGCTGGAGGTAAGGGGCGTGGTGAGGCCTGGGTTTGCAGAGAGCGGAGGCGGCGTCCACAAGAGGGAAAGTGCAGGAGGGCAGCGCAAGGGGCAGAGGTGCAGGCAGGCAGCCTGGGTGGAGCCGCGGATCAGCAGGGCTGTCCCACTGGAAGTTCAGACAGGAGAGTTTCTAGAATCGGGGCCAGTGTAGCTGAAATGGCCTACACTAGAAGTTTGATCCATTGTCTGGAAGAAGAGGAATGTTGGAGGGAACCAGGGGAAGTGGAGAGTGAAAGGGACGTGAAACAAGAGCAGCTTCAGTGGCAGAGGTGGGAGGAGACGAGGGGATCGTGAACGAGCAGGAGGAACTGCGGAGTTTGAGATCATGGGGGTGGTGGCAGCAGTTCTGAGAGATGCTGAGGCCTTTGGTGCGGTTCTATGGTTCAGGGGAAGGGAAGGGGGAGGTCATTGAACGTAAGAAGGTCAAGGAACTCAGAGACTTGGGTGTTTGCAGGGTCATCACAAGACACACAGAAGTCCCCAAAGATTCTGGCGAAGGCAAGTGTAGACAGACTATGACCCAGAAGCCAAAGCCCTAGAGACTGGAGGCAGTGGGCAAGCTCCAGAGGCTTTTCAAAGGTGGCCAGGATGTCAGGTGGCTGGGGACAGGGTTGAGCAGATCTCAGTATCAAGGAAGCACTGCTCTTTTCAGTGAGAGTAATAGAGACAAAGAAAGCGGGATTCAAACTTGGCCCTTCTCGGGCTTCCCTGGTGGCGCAGTGGTTGAGAGTCTGCCTGCCAATGCAGGGGACGCGGGTTCGAGCCCTGGTCTGGGAAGATCCCACATGCCACGGAGCAACTGGGCCCGTGAGCCACAACTACTGAGTCTGCGCGTCTGGAGCCTGTGCTCCGCAACAAGAGAGGCCGCGACAGTGAGAAGCCTGCGCACCGCGATGAAGAGTGGCCCCCGCTTGCCACAACTAGAGAAAGCCCTCGCACAGAAACGAAGACCCAACACAGCCAAACATAAATAAATAAATAAATAAATAAATAAATAAATAAATAAATAAATAAATTTATAAAAACAAAAAAACAAACTTGGGCCTTCTCTAGTCTCTGGGAAATGTCTGTCTGGAAGGCTGGTGGGGTGCTGGATGGGCAGGTTAAGGGCCACCCACCCACATGTCCCCAGATCAGAGGCTGAAACACTCTTGCACCCTGGCATTTACACCCTGCCTATGGCTCCCCCTTTGCTTCCCAGAGTTGGGGGCTGGGTCCTGGTGAATGGACAGAAGCTTCCAGTTCCACAGCCAGCTCCAGTTTGAGGATCTGCTTTTGGCTCAGCAAGAAGCCCTGTGTGGCCAAAGGCAGTACAGTGTAGGAGTTGCGTGTTAGAGCTCTAAGATCAGACTGCTTTGTGTTCGGATCCCAACCGTGTGGTGTAAAGCAAATTAAAATTAGTTCTCTGTACCTCTGGCTGTAAAGTGGGCATCATAAATGGAATCCTCCATTTATTCAGCAAATACTTATTGTGTGCCTACTATGTACCAGGCATGGTGCTAGGTTCTGAGGATACAGCAGAGAATAAAGCAGACAGAAATCTTGGTCCTCAGGGAGACAGACAAATAACAAGATAATAAGTAAATATGTACCATGTTACATGGTGATAAATGCTATGCATGTATGAGAGGGGGCTAGAGTGTTGCGGTGGGAAGTGGGGATTGCAGTTTTAAATAGGGTAGTCGGAGAAGGCCTTATTGAAAAGTTGATCTGAAGCAGGTGAGGGAGCAAGCCATGCGGATGCCTGGGGAAAGGACGTTCCAGGCAGAGGTTCACCGCAAGTGCAAAGGCTCTAGGGTGGGAACATGCTGACAGGCGTGGGAACAGCAAGGAAGCCAGTACGAGCGGACAGGGCTGAGTGAGGGGATGGCTGTGCGGATTAAATGAGGTAATGTGTGTGAAGCATGCAGCGCGGGCCCGGCACTAAGTGGTCCCTCTACACCCTGGGGTGCGGCAGGGGAGGGAAGCACCAGCAGGACCGCAGGCAGCTGCCCAATCTGGCGGCACAGACTAGATCTGAGGCCCCTGGCGGAGGTGGCAGGGTCACTCTCCTGCTGTCTGGGAAGAACACAGTCTGGTTTGGGTCCAGTGAGGACTCAAGGGATGTCAGTGCCGTTTTCACCTGGAAGCTGGCACCTAGGCTGATGGCTCCCTCACACACGAGCCACACTAAGGATGCCGGCAGGGAGGAAAGGGAGTGGCCTTGGAGCGACTTGCCAGGCCGTGTGGGGCAGAGTGACGTGGGGTCTCACTTTCACTCTTTGGGTAGGGACCCTCAGGGCCTTTCAGGTGCACGGATAACTACCAGAACCATGACTCAGGCCTGGGCTAACTGGAATCCTCATCGCCCTATGAGGTAGAGGCCGCCATCCTTCCTCGTTTACAGGAGAGAAATCAAACTCAGTGAGGTCAAGTACTCTGTCCGAGATCTGCCAGGTGATGAGAGGTGGTGCCAGAGGAGGAGCCCCACTCTCTCGGAGCCCCCATTCTTAACTACTTGGTGCTGTCACGTGCTATGAACTACTCCTAGAATGAGAAGCGACAGAGTTTTCGGGCAACAGAGTGGCTGGTAACCTTGGGCAAGTCACCTTGTTTCTGTCCTCTGGGTTTCTCTCCATCTGCTAGATGTGGGGAGCTGGCCGATGACCACAGCAGACTCCTCGGGGTTGACTGTAGATGGATATGGGGCTGCACGCCACAAGGATGAGCCCGTGGGGTACCCAGGCAGGCCAGGCAATGATGGTATGAAAATCCGGAAAGGGACTTCCCTGGTGGTCCAGTGGTTAAGACTCCACGCTCCCAATGCAGGAGGCCCGGGTTCGATCCCTGGTCAGGGAACCAGATGCCACACGCTGCAACTAACACCCGGCACAGCCAAATAAATAAATAAATAAATCTTTTAATAAAAGAAAATCCAGAAGGCCCGGACGGTCTCTTATGCCGGAGACCCACTTGGCAACTCCTGGGCTGCCAGGCTGACCCTGCTGAGGAGAAAAAAAATGGTCTATCTTCTTGTCCAAAAAAATACAAAATAAAAAACCCATAAGCCCTGCTTTCGGCCCAACTCACATAAGTATGAGGAAGATGAATGGAAAATGAACAAGTGAAAAATTCAACCAAATGCTTGGTGATCTGGTAACTGATCCTTATAGCTCCAGGGCAGTGTTGCCATTGTTGGAAGTGGGAATGGAATGGATGGAGAGGGTAGAGCTGCTAGTGGGGTGGAGGAAGAGGGCCCCAAAGATGGAGGGGGCTTTGCAGCAAGAGTGTCTGTTGTGGGTGCCTTTGTGCCAAGCTCGAGCTTTGTCACTTGTACCTTCAGGGTCCACTGCTGGACTGCTGAGTGCAGTCAGAGGTGAAATCATCATCATCAAGGTCAGGATTTTTTGTCCTTTGCCAACATATCTCCAGGCAATTAAGTTCAATCTCCCAGGGGACAAAAAAAATTCCCATTTCTGATTCTAATTTATCATCAACTAAAACTTTCAGAAAAATCTATAGAGTTTAGTTCTAATTTTGCATAAGTGTATAAGTATAGCCTGTAGGAAGACTACAGAGATTTTATTAACTTATCCCCTATATTAATTCATTTATGGCCTGTGGAAAGTATAATTAAAAATGAGATGTCACAAAAAACAAAAGAATTGAGCAATGCTAGGGAGATTTTACTTTTCAAACCCATTGACAATGGGGAAAAAAACTGTCAGAAGTTCTAAGACCAAATGAAAATAACAAGTACCTGGCCAATCACTAAATGCATCATGAGGCCAAGTTGTTTACAAGCACGAAAGTGTCAGGAAATGAGCCTGGAAACACTAAAAGCCCTATTTTCAGCCTAGCACTGGTCTTGCTAGATGACCTCGGGACGGTAGCCCTTCTAGCTGTTCTCCATTTGTCCCTCCAGATCTGCTCTCCACCCTTCTCCATCCTGCTCTGTGCCCCAAGAGGCAGACCCAAGAGGACTGCACCTGGGTTCCCTAGCCCTCTGGCTTCTGGTTGGATCTGGTCAATGAAAAGCTCTGGCAGAAGACTGAACGGTTGAAGGAGAGAGAAAATGGGGTATTTATTTCCCTGGCTCCCTTACTGTCTGGGTGCTATAGACTGAATGTTTGTGTCCCCCTTCCCCCCAGATTCCTAAATTGAAACTTAATCCCCAATGTGATGGTATTTGGAGACGGGGCCCTTGGGAGGTGAATAGGTCATGAGAGCAGAGTCCTCAGGAATGGGATTAGTGCCCTTATAAAAGAGACCCCAGAGAGCTCCTTTACCCCTTCCCTCATGTGAAGACACAGCAGAAAGACCACAGTCTATGAACGAGGAAGCAGGTCCTCACCAGACACTGAATCTGCCAGTGCCTTGATCTTGGGCTTCCCAGCTTCCAGAACTGAGAAATAAATTTGTCTATAAGCCACCCAGTTTATGATATTTTGTAATAGCAGCCTGAATAGACTAAGACACTGGGCCACAGGTTGGCAGAGCCTGCAATCCTTCACCAAAAGCCACATCTTCTGCTGCGTACTCCCCCTCCCACAGCTACAGCTTTCATTGGGTTCTGTGTCTACTCCCTCCCCTTGCTCCTTCTGGCTAGGGGTGGGAACAGCTCCCTGCTGTGCCTAGACCCAGGGTTTTTCACCTTCCCTTGTGGGTTCCCTTTACCCAGCCAACAAACACTTTTGTAAGTAGTCCCCTCCTTAGACTCTCCTCAAGTTACCCCTTTAGGTACACCGTCTCATTCCTCCCAGTGCCCTGATAAATGCACCACTCATGTAACATCTGTTGGCCTCAAAGTCTCTGTTTGGGTAATGGAATTTTGTTTTCCAACCATCCCAGAGAGATTCAGTAATTCACCAAATATTTATGGAATGCTAGTATGTGCCAGATGCTCAGAGGAGAAATGAGAAGGGCAGTGATGCCCTTGGTCCTACGAATATGAGATGCTATTTCAGTCTCCGGAGGGAACGGTGCTTCATTCCATCCCACTCCTCTCCAGCATTTCCAGCAGGGAGCTCGGAGCTGGGGATGGGCTGGATTCACTCAGCATGGAGCACCTGCCCTCCTAAGGTAGAGTTCCTGCCCAATAAACCCTGAAGTCTGGGATAATAGGTTGAGGGCCAGGTGTAGAATAGAGGTGCTGCAAAGGCTGGAGATAAACTTCTTTTATAGGACCTTTATGTGATAATAACTATAATTAAATGTGAAAAATAAATGCACAGTTTTGGAATCCAGAAAACTTGAGTTACAAGTCCAGCACTTTCACTTGCATGAAGAATGTATCTAGAGACCTAAGTATAGGACCTGGCATATAGTAAATACTCTGTTGATGACAACAACAATGGCAACAACAATAATAGCAGTGACAATAGCTAATAGTTATATGGTGATTTCAATATGACATGCACTGTTTGAAAGTCATTTGCATGTATTAACCCCATGAATCCTTACAACAACCTTATGAAATGGATCTTATTATTAACCCTATTTTCCAAGTGAGGAAACTGAGGCATGGAGAGTATATTAGCCATTTCCTATGGCTGCTGTAACAAAGTACCTCAAACTTGTTGGCTTAAAACAAAAGGAAATGATCTCTCACAGAATAATTCTGGAGGCCAGAAGTCCAAAACCAGTACTATAGGGTGGAAATCAAGGTGTCAGCTGAGCCACTCCTCAGAAGGCCCTGCAGGGGAATCCATTCTTTGCCACTTCCAGCTTTGGTGGCTGCCAGAATTCCTTGGCTTTTGGCCAAATCACCCTAATGTGCCATCACTCCACAATCACATTGTCTTCTCCTCTTCTGTCTATGCCCAATCTCCCTCTGCCCCTCTCCTACAAGGATACATGTGATCGCATTTAGGACCCACCTAGATCATCCAAGATAATCTTCTCATCTCAAGATCCTTAATTTAATCACATGGACAAAGTCCCTTTTTCCACATAAGGTAATATATACAGGCCCAGGGATAAGGACCTAGATATTTTGGGGGCCATTATTCAACCTATCATGAAGAGGTTAAGTAACCAGCCCAAGATCACACAGATACCTATCATTTTTAAAAATTTATTTATTTTATTTATTTATTTTTGGCTGCGTTGGGTCTTCACTGCTGCACGCGGGCTTTCTCTAGTTGCGGCGAGTCGGGGCTACTCTTCATTGCGGTGCGCGGTCTTCTCATTGCGGTGGCTTCTCTTGCTGCGGAGCACGGGCTCTAGGCATGCAGACTTCAGTAGTTGTGGCACATGGGCTCAGTAGTTGTGGCTTGCGGGCTCTAGAGTACAGGCTCGGTAGTTGTGGCGCACGGGCTTAGTTGCTCTGCGGCATGTGGGATCTTCCTGCACCAGGACTCGAACCCCAGTCCCCTGCATTGGCAGGCGGATTCTTAACCACTGCGCCACCAGGGAAGTCCCAGATACCTATTATTATTAATTCTGTATTACTATATGATTTTGGATATATTACTTAACCTCATCTGTGAAATGGCAGTGAAAATCTCTAGCCTGTGGTACAGAAAGACATAATTATTAAGATCTTCAGGGAGAATGTGAAGGTTACAAAGGCAGAGCCTCTGTCTATTTCAGCTTAGTGTCTACCCCAGCCCACAATAATCATCTAGGACAAGTTTGTTGAAGGAACTAATGAATTCATTAATGAGAGCATAGTGCATTCCCACTGACCTCAGTTTACGAAGTCCTTTTCATTCATCATCTCATTTGACCTCACAATAAGCCTGTGAGAGAGATAGTGTGGACCCTACTATCCCATTTTTATCCAGGTGAAACAGGCTCAGGGAGGCTAATAACAATAATAATACCAGCTAGCATTATGGAGTGCTGGCTGTGTGTTAGGTTCTGTGTAAGCCCTTGCTCAAGGTTGCACGGCTAGTAAAGTTACGTGATGGTAAATGATAGAGTGAACAAGTTAAAAAAAACCCTGGGCCTCTCAGAGCCCAGGCTGTGCAGGGAGGTGGTGACCAAAGGCCCTGAATTTTCCTCCTGGAGATGTCTGATGAACCCCATGTTTGTGGAATGTTAGGCTGTGTGTTCTGATTTGGGGTTAGGAACTTTAGTGTCAGAGAGACCTTGGTTCAAATGTGGGTTCCGTGGCCTGACCTGGGCTAGACTTCTTCGTCTCTCTAAACCTCAGTTTCCTCACCTGTAAAATAAGGATGGTAATGGTTCCCACTTCACTGGGCTGTTGAGAGGACAAAACAAGGTAGTCTGTGTAGGCACTTAGTGCAGGGCCAGGCTATGATGTTCATCAATTGCTAACTATTATTATTGTTGTCATTGTTATTAGTATTGTCACTCTCCATTGTATTATAAAGCCAACTCGGGTTTGGAGATTTCCACTGCCTGAGTGATCTTGGGTAAAGGATGTGGTATCCCTATCAAAACTCAAATGTCCTGGTACTTGGTACCCCAAGCTATTCTTCCATCCTTTCTTTCCCTTTTAAGGCTGCCTTTACGGCTGTTCACTTGAATCATTTTCCCTGGGTTTAGATGTCTTCCTGAGTCGGAGACAAAGTGGTAGCACACAGAGGTGCTCCAACTCTGGGCTGACTCCTCTCCGTGTCCTTGGCCTCCTCTAGGCCCAACACCTTCCTGTTGCCCACCCAGTCTGCCACCTAGACACCACCCAGGGTACCACAGGGCTCTGGGTTATGCCGTCCCCCGGCAAAGAGCTGTCTTGGAAGCCTGGACCACTACAAGAGAGATAAGTCATCCCTGGAGCCTATGTGCCTTCTTCCTGAGGACAGGCCTGTAGCCAGCCACCTGTACAATACTTGGATATTTGGCATGGGCATGGCTCTGGGGGGCCTTATTTACATCTTGCTCAGCATCCCCGCCCCCACCCCTGCTGTTTCACAGGAGATGAGGCCTCTACTGGGACAAGTGAGTCACCTTGCTCGTCACCCTACACCGTCACCAGGCTGGCTAGGGACCGGGCCAGATGTACGATCTGGGAAGCTTTCCAATTCTATCTTTTAATAAAAACCCAAGTTGCAAACTCCAAGCTGGCTGCAGGGGAAGGGGCTGCCTGTTCAAAGCTACCTTTGAAGCTCATTCTGACTTTTTCTTAGAAATCTAGTATTCTGCATATTATATTTTATATAATATAAATAATATTATGTATCAATATTACTAATAACTAGTTATTTAAGACTTGCTACATATAAGACACTGAAATAAACATATATTATACGCATGATCTTATTTAGTGTTCATAATGACCTTTTATGAGCCATTTTACAGATGAGAAAATGGAGGCACTTCTCCAAGGTCACACAGCTAGTAAAAGGCAGAGCTAGAATGCAAACCCAGGCCTGTGGGATTCCAGAATATGTGCTCTTGACGCTTAACCGCTGACATGAGTTGAGATGATTGAGTCAATCTCTTTTTATTACCTCTCCTTAAATGGCTTTTTAAAAGCCAACTTGCAAAAGAAGCCCACTTTCTACCAGAGGCAGGCACTGTATCTCCTGGGGCTCTGTTGCTTTCTCATCACTCTTCCTCTCACCTTGCTAACAAATTTTCCCTCAGAATCAGGGCTGTGGCTTACAGTTGTGCGATCTGTGAGTGTACAAGGCCATGCGGCTAGAGAGTAAGACATGAGTTGAGAGAACTGAGCCAATCTCTCTTTATTCCATCTCCTTAAACGGCTTTTTAAAAGCCAACTTGTAAAAGTTGAGGGGACACTTTTCTCCAATTCACATGAAGGCACTATATGGGCTAGCCCTGTTCTTGTTCAGATCAAAGTTGTACCATAAACAGTTTCCACTGGACTTGCTTACTTCTTTGGGTTCTTAGGATTTTGAAAAGTATGAAGGAGTCACACAACATCGCTATCTAAGAAGGGTGCATTAACCTCGTCTAGGGAATACAGATAGGCCACAGAGGAAAACCTCCACTGAATACAAATGCTTTAACATTAAATAGAGAGTGGCAGATCAATCTATGGTGGTAGGGCATCCACTCATTCATTTAACAAGTATTTACTGAGCTCCTACTACGTACCACGTGTTGTGCTGGATGCCAGGAATACATGGGTGAGTAAGACAAAAACAGCTACTACCCTCATAGAGTACAGTCTAGTGGAAGAGACATGCAATAAAAGTAAACAAACAAATGAATACATAATTATAAATCATTATAAGTTGTGCCAAGGAGAATAGTAGGGAATAATAGGAGGGAAAAACAGGGAGGCCCTACTTCACCTGAGTGTTCAAGGAAGACCTCACTAAAGGAGGAATATTTAAACTGAGATTAAAGGGTGAACAGGATATATCTACATGATGAATCGGGAGAACAGTAGTCTAATTAGGGATAACACCGTGTATGAAGTAGGGTGACCAACTGTCCTGGTGTGCCCAGGATTGAGGGATTCCTGAAATATGGGACTTGCAGTGCTAAAACCAGAAAACCCTGGGAAACTGGCATGTCAGAACCTGAAGTGTGAAGGCCCTATAGTGGGAAAGAGTATGATGTAGTCAAGAAATTGAAAGACACAAACAAGGTTGATAGCTTAGGGGAAAAATGAGTTGAGGCAAGTAGGCAGGCAGGGGCAAGATTATGCAGGGCCTGGCGCACCATGGGAAGAGCTTGGCTTTTCTCCAAAGGACAACAGAAAAGCCACTAAACGTTTTTAAACAGTTGCATCACCTCATTTGAAGAGCATTTCTAAAAGATCCGCTGTGTGGAGAATGGAGAATGGATTATAGGAGGGCAAGAATGGAGTCAGGAGTAACAGGAGATTATGACAGTAATTCAGGTGAGAGACGATGGTGGCTTGGATCAGGATGATGGCAGTAGGGTGGTGAGAAGTGCTGGGATTCAGGATATAGACTAAAGAGAGCACCAGCTGGACTCAAGTATGCCTAGAGCAAATAGTTTTGTCCCCGGGGGTATTTGTCAAAAACAATCAGCAGCAATTGTTTAACAAAACAGCTTCCTGAGGCAGTATGTAAAACCTGGGGCAAACAAAAGACTAACTAAAAAGCTTAAAAGGAAAATCTGGGAAATGAGATGTCCATAATGGCCTTTGAAGAGACCTGACATACTCCTGGGAATCTAGAAGGCCATATGCACGTGTAGGACTGTGCACATGAACACAAGGTTGTGCACATACTCACACCTGAGAAGGCCCTAACCTCTCACCTGAGAAAGCCCTAATCTCTCACCTCTGAACAACTCTGAAGCTATATGCAAGCAGGAAGTGAAGGCTAAGGCAGAGTTGACAACTGCCTGCCAGAATGTAGGCGATGTGCCCCAACATGTACACATAGCCCCTCAAAAAGATTAGGGGACTTACCACTTCCAGACGTTTAAAGACATCTCTGTCCAACCATTAGCTGACCACTAAGCTAACCAAAACGAGACTTCAGTGGTCACACATGACAAAGAATAAAGACTTTACATATTTTGTTCAGAAAAGTCACTGAACAAACAATAACAACAATAAAAAGCAACAACAGTAAACTGTGGCAAGAGTTGCTGGAGGGAAACCAGAAGATTCCATAGTATATGAAACCAGGAAAGGAGAGTATTTCAAGAAAAATGAAATGGTCAGATGTGTTGCATGCTGCCAAGAAGTTATGTAAGATGAAGACAGAGAAATGACCACTGAATTTGTTAACATGAAGTTCATTGATGACTTTCATAAGAGCAGTTTTAGTTAAACAGTGGGATTTGAAGCCTGATTAGTGTAGATAGCAGGAGATAAAGAAAGGTAGACAGGGAATGTAGACCAAACTCTTTACAGTAGACTCTTTTTGAACAAAGGCCTTCAGGTTGTATCAAACTGAAGTAGGTGAATAGTGTGAAAAGACTGTGGGTGTACTTAGATCTTTTCTGAGACACTCTTCACAATCTCCATTCCACTTGCTGCCTCACAATCAGAAACTGCTAGCTAGCTGGGTGCCCTTGGTTCAGGTCCTTCCCCTTTTTGCATCTCACTTTAATCATTTGTAAAATGATAGGTTGGAGGCAGGTTAACATATCCCAAAGTAAATTTCATGACATAGTAATTGCAGCATTTGTTTGTTGAACACAAAAAAATTTTGTAGTCATATATAACTGGAGAACACAAGGCTAAACAAAGTTAAATAGATTATCTTTATTTCAGGATTTCTTATAGCCTTTAATGGGCTAATGTGAATTTCAGATTTCCAAGAGTGGGATACAGTATGCAGCATGACTCTAATATAATTAAGGAAGGAAACCTTATTTCTTGGATGAGCTACAAACAGCCTGTGCAAACAGTGTTCCAAGAAACACATTTTGAGAAATACTGGATCTCTAAGGGCTCTTCTAGAGATAATCTCCTTTGACTTTTCCACCAATATAAATGTATAATACATTTATTAATTTATACTCAAATCAGTCCAAAATATTAAAATTATTACAATAACAACAGCTATTATTTTACTGTGTGCCTAGTATCGATGAGATTTGTATAAAGTGCTTAACATGTATAATGAGAAAAAAAATCACCCTCCACTCCATAAAAACAGGGAGGTGGATGGCAACTTGTCCAAAAACTTAATTAGGTCCTTCTAGGGGATCATTTCTAAGCCTCAGCCAGACACTTGCTTATTCAAATACAAAAAAAGCCCAATGCTAAGCTTGGGGATTAAGGGCTAAAGAGAGATGAGTTGCTTTGCATCAGAAAATGGAAAAAATTTGGTGCCTTGGTTTACAAAAGAGAGGGAGCAGAGGAGAGAGCTGAGAGAAGCCAGCTAAGCAACTTGGAGGAGCAGCCAAAGGACTTTTCTTCAAATTCAAGGTGTTTGCTGTGCTGCAACAACTTCTTCTACTTCCCTAAACCTTCAATAAAGTATGTTATACGATACAGGCTCTGTGAATCATTGCTTTTGTTGTTGTTAATATTGGGGGGTTGTTGAAATCAAAAAAAGAATTTCGATTCTAAGTTTGGGTTAATACTGGGAGAGAGGTTTAGAAAACCTCAAATGGCCATAATTTGAAGAATAGGAACTCAGAAGTGGGAGAAAGCCAGAGACAGAGGTTCCCATGCAATTGTAAACCCCCCCAGAAATTTGCAGATGTCCTGGGGAGAGGGAATGGGAGTTTAAGCCAATGTTACCAAGATCTCAAGGCTAAGAAGACTTCAACAGCTGACATCTGTGTTACATAAGCAGGATCTCAATCTTCACAACAGCCCTACGGGACAGATACTATTATTTATCTTTACTTTTCACCTTAAGAAAGTGAGTCAACTGAGGCTCAGAGAGGTTAAATTACCTGTCCAAGGTCACACAGCTTGGCAGAGGCACAGACATGATTCTAGACTAGATCTGAGTCAAAAGCGCATGTACTTAACCACTTTCCAAACTGCTCCTTAAAAAGGACTGCAGGTGGAGTGGGAGTGGGCATGAGGTAAGATTCAATCAGTGTTTTGAGATTTTGCTTACTGATCGAGCCACAGATGCTAGGACTGCCAATGGATTGATTGATCCTTGGGCAGGCAGCACAGGCATGCTCAGGTTTCTTATGAGGGGGTCACTGTGGGCACTGCAGTGCCCACCACGCACTAGAATCACCATCCTCTGCCTCTAGAAAGAAACCATTCCCTGTACCATGGCTGTCCAATTATTATCCATTCTTCTAGACTAAGCCAGATGTCAACTCCCTGATGCCTCTCAGACAACATTATAGCCTGTATCACGTGTCCTTCACCCCCACTAGGCTAGACACCTCCTGAGAGAAGGGGCCCAGCATTAACCTTCTCTGCATCTGCAGTGCCTAGCAAACATGGGGCCCAGCAAAGGTTTGCTGCATGCAATTAAACTTTGACTCATGTTGGATGGGGATCTTCTTGCAAATTGATGGCACCCACCCCCACCCCAGCCTGGGCTCACTTCCTGCCTCACTGTGGGCCCCTAGGCTGGTTTCACTCCGATGACAGTCAGCAGAAGGGATCTCAGCCTTTCAAATTCCTTTTGCTTTCTGCCAATGGTCGTTATTTTTCTTGGTGGGGACACAAGTAGGGTGGAGATGGGGTGCAGACTAATTTTATTTTATTTTTAATCTACAGGAGCTAATTCTCTGAAATCAGTTCTTCAGCCTGAAAAGACAAAGCTACCTTAAATAGAAAGTCAGCCTGGTATAGCCAAATGTCGTTATATTAATATGCAAAGCTACCAGTCAGCTAATCTCCGCAAACCATTTGTTTCCTTAATTGCCCTCTCAGGGCAAAAGTGAAAAAGAATTAGGGAAGACGAATACCAATTTTATTTAATTCACCCTACCCATTCTCCCCAACTCCACTTACTGATGCACTTCTGAAGCTGGCAATTTTCAGCTTAAATTGTCTAACTCCCCCCACCCCGGCCTCTCCCACCTACATCAGCATCTGTCTTTCTGCACCTTTGAGTTCTGTCCACTGAGCCCACTCAGAGCAATCTCTTATGGCTTTGAGGCTCAAGAAGATCCTCAAAGAGGTGGAGGACCATGACAAAATGGCAGCATGGAAGGCAGTAGACATCCTGGCAGCCCCAAGGAACAGGAGAGCATCAGAGCACTAGTTCTGAAGTGGAAGACTGCACTTGAATTCTGCCTCTACCACTTACTAGCTCTGTGCCCTTGGGCAGGTCACTTGACTTCTCCAGGCCTCATGTGCCTCATCAGTAAAAATGGGGCAGGGTAGGTCTAGCGGTATGATATATCTACTGCAGAGGGCTGTTGTGAGGGTTGAATTAGATCACATCCAAGCATGTAAGGACATGAAACATACAGGGTGCTGCTCGATGACATTAGTTGCTGCTGCAACTGTTGTTTTTACGGTTACGTCAGGTAACTGCAAATGGGGTCTTCTTTTCCACCCACCGCCAGTTAGACCACAGGAAGCAGAGCAGCTGGTGGTGTTTTAGGTGGCAATTTGGATGGCTAAGAAGAGAGGAATGAATTTGATGGTTTCTATGAACCAGCCACCTAAGTCCTTATTATTTCCCATCTCCAGTCTCAGGAACTTCCCCTCTCTGATGTCAGCCCTGCCCTCTCAGCAGCCAGTAGTTTTCCAGTAGTCTATTTGAAACTTAGAGTATCAAAAGAGATCCCAATAAAATGGCCAAACCAACAGAACCCCCCCCCCAGAAGGGGGGGGGGTCACTTGAGCACAATTTACTCCTCCAGTTCACACTTAGAGGGTAGCCAGGCCTAGAGTAGTGGGGCCACGAATGTGTTATGTCCTGGCCATTATGGCCATTATTTGCATATATGCACAGACCAAGACCAGGTACTCAAAATCAGGAAAGCTCAGTGGAGACCCTGAAAGCATCCTATGGAGGTCTATGGATGCCAGGGGAGGTACCCTAAAGTTCTTTCTTAAGGTTTAAAAAACTTCATCCTGAAAAACAGCTCTGCCCATGAGACTCAGCCACTGATAGACTCAATAGTTTCCTCATATATGAAGTGGGAATAGTAGTACCCAACTCACCAGGGGTGTTGTGAGGATGAAATGACACAAATTATGCTATCAATAAAGGTTGGTTTCCCATCCCTCACATACTTCATCCCTAGCAAGGCACCAAGTAAGACCCTGGGACTGGGACAAGGCCCCACTTACCTGCCTTGGAGTCAGCAGTCCTAGATTTGATTCCTGGGTCTATAATTTATGAGCTGGTTAACCCATGGGTAGGTGACTTAATCTTTTTTGAAGCCTCAGTTTCCTCATCTGTAAATTTGGGCTAATACCAACACCTACCTTACAGGGTTGTAAGAATTAAATAATTCCTATAAAGAGCTCAGCAGGGTGCTTGCATGTGGTAAACATTTAATAAAAGCTTGCTAACAGTAAAATAACAGTGAATATTATCATTTGTTTTTGTGTTCCCTGGAAATTACTTCTGAGATCTCCAAACATATTTGCTTTCCCTTTTAATAACTTCCTGAGAATTTCCTATCATTTGTATCTATGCCACTGTGTCTACTTTTGCCAAATCCTAAGTGGAGGCAAGTGAATCCCACTGACCCTGGATCTTCTGGCCCTTCCTGCTCCAAGACCCATGGTCAACTCTGGTGCTTTTGCCACCATTGCAGATGCTGCCACAAATCCCTTCACAATGTGGAATTGTAACCCAACCCTCCCACAGACGATTTCATTGGGTTTCGTTATTGGTGCTCAGGGACCTGGCTTAATTACAATTTTTAGTGGCACACATGTTCATACAACTACTGTATTAGCTGCCATCTCCTTGAGTGCTCTTTAGTATGCAATAAACATTATCCTTCACTGAAACGGAGATCCGATTTCTCATCTTCAACACATTAGGATCATTTACAAACCTCTGATTCCACTGACAAAAGGAGGCTTAGCTGAGACATTGTTGTTGAGGACAGAACGTGCTCTTCCCTGCTTCCAAGGGAGGGGGCATTCGTAAGCCCATCAACTCCAAAGTGACTCTTCAGATAGAGGAAAACTCAAATCTTGAAAGTTGTTATGGGAAGAATGGGATGGGGGGTTTGCTGTGCTACTCACAGGTATCTATGATGTGTGAGTCTGGAGGGGATACATGTGCACTCTGAGTGTGACATATCCTCATTTAGATGATTCAGCACTATCATTTATGTGCACAGAGCAGGGGTGATTGAATTCTGTCCCTCAGTCAAAGATACCTGCTGGCTAGAAACTCAGAGCATGAAGAATCTGCCGAGTCTGTTGAGAAAATATGAAAGGCCACAGAAGCAGGGCTACTGCATGTGACCCTAGCTGGACTGCCATACTCCTTGGTACGTGGAGAAAGGCCCTCTTGGTGACAGTGCTGCATAGAATGGGAACAGGATTTTATAAATTGAATTAAAATTCACATAACGTAGACATAACCTTTTTTTTTCTCTTTGGGAAGTTTATTTTTTTAAATTGAAATACAGTTAACTTACAATGTTGTGTCAGTTTCAAGTGTACAGCAAAGTGATTCATATATATATAATCTTTTTCAGATTCTTTTCCATTATTATAAGATATTGAACATAGTTCCCCGTGCTATACAGTAGGTCCTTACTGTTTATTTTATATATAGTAGTGTGTATATGTTAATCCCAAACTCCTAATTTATCTCCCCCCCCACCCCCGGCTATCCCCTTTGGTAACCATAACTTTGCTTTCTAAGTCTGTGAGTCTGTTTCTGTTTTGTAAATAAGTTCATTGGTATCATTTTTTTAAGATTCCACATATAAGTGATATCATATGATATCTGTCTTTGTCTGACTTACTTCACTTAGTATGATAATCTCTAGGTCCATCCATGTTGCTGCAAATGGCATTATTTCATTCTTTTTTTATGGCTGAGTAATATTCCATTGTGTATATATACCACATCTTTATCCATTCATCTATCGATGGACATGTAGGTTGTTTCCATGTCTTGGCTATTGTAAATACTGATGCAATGAACATTGGGGTGCATGTATTTTTCAAGTTATGGTTTTCTCCTGATATACACCCAGGAGTGGGGTTGCTGGATCATATGATAGTTCTATTTTTAGTTTTTTAAGGAACTCCATACTGTTCTCCACAGCGGCTTACCAATTTACATTCCCACCAACAGTGTAGGAGGGTTCCCTCTTCACTACACCCTCTCCAGCATTTATTGTTTGTAGATTTTTTGATGATGGCCATTCTGACTGGTGTGAGGTGATGCCTTATTGTAGTTTTGATTTGCATTTCTCTAATAATTAGCGATATTGAGCATCTTTTCATGTGCCTGTTGCCCATCTGGTGTATCTTTGGAGAAATGTCTGTTTAGGTCTTCTGCCCATTTTTGGATTGGGTTGGTTGTTTTTTTTTATATTAAGCTGTTTGAGACGTTTGTATATTTTGGACATTAATCCCTTGTCAGTTGCTTCGTTTGCAAATATTTTCTCCCATTCTGAGGGTTGTCTTTTCGTTTTGTTTATGGTTTCCTTTGCTGTGCAAAAACTTTTAAGTTTAATTAGGTCCCATTTGTTTACTTTTGTTTTTATTTCCATTATTCTAGGAGATGGATCCAAAAAAATATTGCTGCAGTATGTGTCAAAGAGTGTTCTGCCTACATTTTCCTCTAGGAGTTTTAATAGTATCCAGTCTTACATTTAGGTCTTTAATCCATTTTGAGTTTATTTTGTATATGGTGTCAGAAATGTTCTAATGTCATTCTTTTGCATGTAGCTATCCAGTTTTCCCAGCACCATTTATTGAAGAGACTGTCTTTTTTCCACTGTATATTTGGGCCTCCTTTGAAATAGATTAATTGACCATAAATGTGTGGGTTTATTTCTAGGCTCTCTAAACCATGCCATTGATCTATGTGCCTTTTTTTGTGCCAGTACCATACTGTTGTGATGACTGTAGCTTTGTAGTATGGTCTGAAGTTAGGGAGCATGATTCCTCCAGCCCCGTTCTTATTCCTCAAGATTGTTTTGGCTATTCGGAAGAGCTAACCATTTTAAAGTATACAGTTTATTGGCATTCAATACATTCACAATGTTGAGCAATCATCACCTCCATTTAGTCCCCAAACATTTCATCACCCCAAAAGGAAACCCTGTTACATTAAGCAGTCACAGTCACAGTCACATTCCATGTCACTTCCCCTCCTTGCTCCCAGCCCCTGGCAAACATTAATCTGCTTTCTGTCTCTATGGTTTTCCCTATTCTAGATATTTCATTTAAATAGTCATACAATATATAACCTTTTGTGTCTGGTTTCTTTCATTTAGCATAATATTTTCTAGGTTCATCCATGTTGTGGCATGTATCACAACTTCATCTTTAGGAATCCATTGTTAAATCCATGGTCATGAATATTTATCCTTATGTTTTCTTCTAAGAGTTTTATAGTATTAGCACTTACATTTAGGTCTTTGATTTGTTTTGACTTAACTTTTGTATATGGTATGAGATAGGGGCCCAACTTCATTCTTTTGCAAATAGATATCTGGACGTCCCAGCACCATTTCCCGTAGAACTGATTCTTCCCTCATTGAAGGGTCCTGGCATCCTTGTAAAAAAGTCAGGTGACCATAGATATATGAGTTTATTTCCGGACTCTGAGTTTTGTTCCATGTATTTATATATCTATGCTTATGCCAGCCCACAAGGACTTGATTACTGTGCCTCTGTAGTACATTTAGAAATTGGCTAGTGTAAGTCCTCCAACTTTGTTCTTTTTCAGGATTGTTTTGGATATGCAGGATTCTTGGTAATTCCACATGAATTCTAGGATCAGCATTTTCATTTCTTAAAAAAAAAAAAAAAGAAGGGATTTGGATAAGGAATTGCATTGAATCTGTAGATTACTTTGGATAGTACTGTCATCTTAACAATATTAAGTTTTCCAATCCATGAACACAGGATGCCTTTCCATTTATTTAGGTCTTCTTTAATTTCCTTCAGGGAGAAGGATTTCAATGCTCAACTTTCTACAGAAACTGTAGTGAAGCTGTGTTGACGTGAGTTGGAGCAGAGTCATTTGGGTTGGGACTGGCACCTTCTTAGATTAACACAGGCTGAATTTAGCACATGCTGCCAACAGGAGTGAATGGGGATGAACTTCAAAATGTTGATGATATTAGCAATTTTCAAATGGGGAAAAAGAAGCCCAGAATGGAAGTAGGGGGTGTCTGAGAGAGCATGGGTCTGGTGTTCAGCAGATGTCAGAGGCCCCTTGTGGTCTGCCCCAGTGCAACAGCTCTTAGACGGGAGCCTGGTCCAGAAAGGCTGGTCTCAGGCTTATGGTGAGAATATAAACACATCTCTGCTTGGGAGATCTGGAACAGTTTCCTACTTATGGTTTTTTGTTCCTAGTAAACAAACTGGACACTGCCCAACAGAGACCTAATGAAGAGTGAAACTGTTCTTCCCGTTTATCCAAACTGTGAGGTATTGGGGACAGCAAGTTGGATTTGAGGTCTGGAGGCAAGGTGGTCCCCAGGTTCTTCTGCTTCCCCAACATGCCCCAGAAAGAGTACCTTTTGAACTAGACATCCAAAAACCCAGGTATGAATCCCACTTCTGCCACTCAATTTGCTGTGTGACTTTGGGAAAATCATTAAAATTCCCCAAGATTGTTTGCTTATCTGTAAAATGAGAATTCTTATAATATATGCCTAACTCACAATAATGTTGTAGTGTGCAAACAAGAGGTGTAAGAAGGTACTCAGGAAACTGATAATATCAATTTAAGTGTCAGGTACCATTGCTGTCCCTACCTGGGAGTCCCAGCCCCTGGGGAGAGTGTTCTCCCCCTCAGGGGACACTGATGGTGTAAAGGAATGGGTATATATTTGCACAGAACTCAGACTACAGGAGTCAACCTTGAAGAAAGTGAGAGAGAGAGAGAGAGAGAGAAATTCCTACTCTCTCTGAACCCCAAGGGGAGAGATTTGTTGAATAAAAGAATGAAAGAAACAATGAATGAACGAGTGAATGATTAAGGGCAAAAACAAAGTGAGAGGATCTAATGTTTTGCTATAAAGAGGACCAAGATAAAGTAAGCAAACAAGAAGTATATATTGAGTGCCTACTGCATGTCAAGGCACGACATGGAGCTCTGGGAACCATCTAGTGAGATGTATAAAGTTCAACGGGGGATCGGGGGATTAGTCTGGCTTGAAGGTCAAAGGTTACTGAGGAGAGTACAAGGTGACTAAGATTTGGTCCCTGTTTTTTAGGAGCTTCAACTGAGTAGGAAACATAGGATATGTATAAACAAATAATAGTAATGTGCAGCAGAAAGTTGTATTTGAAAGCAGCTAAAACCCCTTTCATGGAAGAACTTGGGAGCAGAATACAACACACAGTTGTTCAGAAAGTACCCATGCAGAGAAAAGAGTCTTCCTGATTCTTTGTTTCCTTGTTACAACAAAGCAGAAAGGTTGGAGAGACACTGGGGTGGGGAGGGAGTAGCATTTGTTTTTGAGCCTACCAACACTCCTGGCAGAGGCTGGGTGGGTACAAAGCTTGCTGACATTTCTGTAGGTTTGACTATGCGGAGCATCACTTTAGAGGTTTCTGGTTGGATATCAGTCCCCACTCCTGACCTGGGTTGGCAGAGCCGTCGGGAGTAGGACTGCCTCTTCATTAACTCCTAGCCTTCCCACTTACTGCAAGATGTAATGAATAAAATCATGGTCTCTGTCACTTATCACCAGCTCTGTGATCTTGGACAAATGAAATAACCTGTCTGTGCCTCAGTTTGCCCCTCTGTAAGATGGGGATGATAATAATACGTACTTCGTAGTGCTGTTGTTAGAACATAGCACAGTACATGGTGTATAGCAACAGGTCAATAAATGGCATAGCTCTTACTAAGATTATTTAATGGTTAGGAAGCCTGATTGTAGCTCTTACTATGATTATTTAATGGTTAGGAAGCCTGACTGTAGCTCTTACTATGATTATTTAATGGTTAGGAAGCCTGTTTGTTAGTCCCATCCTGGAATCATAGAAAACCTGGATTCATTAATATATTCTCCCAGTATTTGAATGAATTCCTAAAAGAGCAGGAACTAGACATCCAGGAAAAAATTGGTCTGGATGCTAATCTTTCAATCCTGTAGAATTTCTAATCACCCAAAAGCTGGTCCGAGTTACACAAATATTTGAGGGCAAGGGACCACTTTTGGTGACGGCCTCTTCTGTGGTTTTTCAATCTATCTTAGTGTGAAAGAGAGAGGAAAGGAGGGGAACAAAGGAATATGTTCGGGAAAAGTAAGCAATTACAATTAATATATCTACGGATGACCCTTGCAATTAAAGTCAGCGGTCACACTTTCCCAAACATGTTTATTCCCATGTTACTCTCTGGTCCCTCTCATAGCTCACTGGGATAGAGGAATTAGGGTATTCCCACCTTCACATAGGACACCAAGCAGATATCTCTTGGGAGTACCCAGATCAAATAATATCCTGGTCAGTCGTACCTTGGTATATTCTTTCTTTCATTCATTCAACAAAAATTTACTGAGGATGGTGTGACGACCACTGTTCTGACATCCTAGTTGGGGGGAGGGTGTGCTGGGCAGGGAGGTAGAATATAAACAAATAGCAATTTAAATATATGATGTCAGGTGGCAATGATGCTACAAAGAAGAGGCGTGTTAAGAGGAATACAGTGTGACAGTGAAGGAGTCTCATTTTGTTTAAGGTGTTCAGGGATGATCGGTGGATGAGATGACATTTCAACAGAGACCCAGAGAAAGTGAGGGATGGAGCTATATGGCGACCTGGAGGAAGAGTCTTCCAGGCAGAAGTTGCCAAAACTTGTTCTTCAACCACCATTCTATTCCTATGTTGATCCAACTTCTGACCTTTTGTCTTTCTTTCCCTCGCCTCTTTTGTCCCTGCCACCAAAAGACAAGGTACGTTTCTCCTGATTCTTGGAGCATCCTCGTGTATGCAGTTTGCATTCACACCCTGGCCCCTCTATCTCTTGCCACTCTGGGGAGCCCCTCCCCTCCGCTCATCAAGCCCCTGTCCTTGGGACCTAATCTTCTCACTTGGCCGATACCCCCTCCCCACGTCGGGGATCAGACACCCAGTACACCACCTTGTTTGGTTTGCTGAAGTACTAGGTAAATCAAAGAGGTAACCCAGGCTATAGGAACAATGCTTTAGCCTATCCAGGAAAATAAACCATTCCTAAGCAGTGTAGTAGCATCATTTTGTGTATAATTCAAATGCTGATTTATAAATGCTTACCCTAGATGGGAACAAACGAAAAGGATAAAAATAAGCATGGCACAGACAAGTGATTGGCTGGTTAGCAACCTGGTTGCCTTTGGATCCTTTGGTACCTGCTCATAATAAGAAAAGCCACAGAGAAGAAAACAGTCACCGACCTCACTGTGGCCACACATAATTCATAACGGTGCTGACTTGCATAAGAGTGCACAGGGGGTGGAGGTGACAGACATCACCTCAACAAATATTTACTGAGCACCTACTATAGGCCAGGCACCATTTACCAGACGCTGGAAATAGAGCCAAGCAAAAGATAGAAGTCTCTTAAGTCTCGAAGATTTCCTTTTAGTCACTAGAGTCTAGTGGGAGAGCCAGGCAATAAATACATAATCAAATAGATACCTAAAGTAATGTCAGATAGCAACAGTTACAGCATTATGAAGAAAATTTAAGAAGAGTGAAAAGATAGAGATCTATGGAGCAGGGGTACTAGTTTAGACAGAATGGTCAGGGAAGCTCTCTCTAAAGCAGTGTCATTTGAGCAGAGACCTGAGGGAAGAGAGAAGGAGTCATCTATTTATGTTTGGGGGAAGAGCCTTCCAGGCAAAGAGAACAGCAAGTGCAAAGGCCCTGAGATGGGAACAAGCTTTGCTTAGTGGAGGAGAAGCAAGGTCAAGGGGCTGAGCAATCATTCTCAATGTGGCATCAGTGCCCCCTAGAGGGCATTTTGAAAATGTGAGTGGGTGGTTTTGGGATTTTTCTTTTTTTTTTTTTTTTTTTTATGGTTTTGGGTTTTGATTTTTAACGGTTCCACTGGTTGGAGGACGCTACTTAGAAGAGGGATGTTGGTGGCAGAAAAGACCATATTTCATTTTGTTTGGAACTTTATCAAGAAAATTCACCATTTCAGAAAAAAATCGTGTCACTGACAGCCACGCAGTTGTGGACATTAGAATAGCCCCTACAACATGCTTTTATCAATCAGCATTTGGAGCTGTCACTTTCACTATGCTTTTTCATTAGAGGTACAAAACTTCTTCCTACTTCATTATATTTTCAAGTGTAGCTGTGCCCCAGGATTTATATATTAAAATATGTACTATTTTATTGTAAATTATTTCCTTGTATTTCTTTTATGTTATTGATATCTTACAAATTGATATCTTACAAATATGTGGATAGGCAAGTTATATTATTTATACCTCTCCTTTCAAGGTACTAAAAGGGGCATTAAAAGTATTTATTATCAAAAGAGGGTGTTAGATCTATTAGGGTTGAGATCCTCTAGAGTAAAGTACACGAGGGGAAGAGTGGTGAGAAATAAGGTCAGAAAAGTAACAGAGGGGGCAGATCATGTGGAGCCTTGTAGGGCATGGAGAAGACTTTGGCTTAGACTGTGAGTGAGATGGGGAGTTGATGGAGGGTTCTAAGCAGAGAGGTGACATGATATGACTTTAATGTGTGAAGAATAGACTTTGGCGTGCAGAAGTGAAGCAGAGAGGTAGGTAGGAGACTCTTCCAAATAGTCCTGGGGAGACACGATGGTGGCTTGAATCAGGGTGGTAGCAGTAGAGGCAGTGAGAGGTGATCAGACTCTGGATATGTATTTTGCAAGTACAGCCAAGAAGGCACGTGGAAGAGATTTTGAGCTGAGCCTTCAGAGGATGGGAGAGGAGAACAAGCATGAGCACAGGGAGGCGAGGTTGCATGCGGTGTCTGTAATAGGACTGGAACAGAGGTTGTGTCTGGAAGAAGAGGAAAAGGAAAGAATAGCCAGGGAAGGTGGCATTGTATCCCTTTCAGAGGCAAAAGGCCATGAAAGCCCAGCAGAAGAATTTTGACATTAAAGCCCTTGAAAGCTTTGGAGCAGGATGGTGAGTGGCTTGGCAGCAGGGGCCCTGCTTCCTTCAACTGTCTTCCTTCATCTGTCACCGTGCTCCTAGCACAGTGCTCGCACATGGTAGGATCCTGAATGGATGAAGTAATTATGATCGAACTTAAGGAGGTTAGTCTTTGTAGAGAGAATTCCAAATGGAATTATTTTTAAATTTACAGGACATTTCAGTGTAGTCTTAAACTTGATTAGGAACATGAAAACAAGAAAGGTACTTAACTGTAGAAATGTACAAGAAACATACACTGCTTGGAGACTAAATGTGCTTTGCCACCTCCGCAAAGATTACTGGCCTTTAAAAGCCAGAGAATAGTCTTATCAGATGATCAAACGCTTAGGAATTGTACTTTACAATTCTCTCTCTTCATCAAAAATCAAAACGATCATTTTCTCTTAACTTCATTGTTGCAGGAACAACATCAGTAACAGAAATTGACTTTGTGAGACTTTATTGGACTTAAAAAAAAACTCTGCTCAATGAAATTATTGTCAGAAGACTCTACTATTCTCCAGCTTCGTCAAAAGTATGAGAAGAAACTAGCTGGTGACTGGATTGTTTACATAAATATAGAGTAGCGCTGTGCTGAGCAAGATGTGACTCAGGTAGCCTTGCTTTCCTGAAATAGATCAAAATCCTCCTCTATGCAGTTTGCTAGGGTTCCATCAAGTGCTTGAGCTGCTGAGATCTTCTCACCATCCACACAGCCTTCTCTCAGGCTGCATCTAGTAGCTCCTTACCTTGGGGCTTAAAGACCCAATGAATGTTTTTTGACAGCACCTCAGTGCTGAAGCAAAGCCAATCGAATGAATGTGTCCAGGTTCCCCATGGCCTATGATGGCCTGGCCTCTGTACCATAGCCTTTCCCTTAGCCCAGCATCGTGCTTCTGGAACCTCCTCCCCACGTCACAGGTTCATAGCCAGTGGGGAATGAAGTAAGTCGACTGCAAAGTAAGGAGTCTTCAGCGTTCAAACCATATTCAGATGGGGCAAGTTGTGGGTGGACAGCCTTGTAGGTGAAGCCAGCACGACACATAGAAATCATTAGTCAAGCACTCTGGCTCTGCTTGCTTCTTCTCTTGACCCACAGCCTAGGTTCCAAGCTCAGGATTTCTAAATCTATTTATGTTGGCCCTAAATTATAGGTCCACCAAGTTCCAGGTCAGAAATGCTCTCATTCACGTATTTAACAGATATTTTTGAGTTCTTGCCCATATGGGCCAGACTCTTGGGATACAGCAGCACCCAAGACAGACTTGTACTCTCACAGAAGAGATAAGAAATAACAAAAGAAATGAACGCTGTCAAATGTCAAGAACAGGGCGCCACGGGAGGCCTGAGGATAGGGACTGCACCATGTTTAGGGTTCAGGGGAATTTGCTATAAGCGAGTGGGGCTTAGGCTGAGCTCTCAGAGATGAGTAGGATTCAGACAAGTGAAGAAAAGGAGAACAATCACAATATGTTATTAAGTGGTGGATAAAAGCAGGTTGTAAAACATACCAACCCCAAATTTGTATAGAAATATACATATGGGTTTAGCGTGGAAAGTCCAAAAGGATTACTTCAAGTGTTAATAGTGATTAACTCTGGGTAGTAGAATTATGAGTTGTTTTTAGTTTCTGCATAATATTCCGCATGTTCCAAAATTCCTACTATCAGCATGTTTACATCTGTAGTATGAAAGGAAAACTTGATCTTATGCAAAGCAAACCCGTCTGTGCCCCAAGCCACTCCAGTCCTGACCCAGTGACTGTACCCTCCTCTGAGCTACTTCCAAAGCGCTCTTCTCAGGCTCTGGCGGCCAGCCAGCGAACCATGCCCTCACCACTGCTCTTCGATTTCAAACCATTGCCGGCTGACTCACCCCTGGTCGGTGAATGGGCTCCTCTCCTGGGAGCCCGTGTGCAGCGCCACATGCTGCATCCATCGTCCTGTCGCCTCACCCGTCTCCTTACATTTTCTGAGCCCCGATTTCTCTCTACAGCCCTATTTTTCTTTCCATAAATCCCCTCCCTCTAGAATTGCCATCGGATGCCACCAGCAGGCTTGTCATGGAGATTGCCTGCAAAATAGTTCTTCAGTGCTATGAACACTGTTAAGGTCTCTTTTCCCTTACGAGCACTTCTGGCCCAGATGAAGAAGACTACTCTCAAGTCCATCCATATATGATTTTGAAAGACTTTTCTCTAGAATGTGTGGCCTGCTAAGGATACTTGCTCTTTTCTTCATTATCTCCTCCAGCTAATCTTTCACTTCTGAGGCAATAACAGATTGGAAGGCTCACTCCTGGCTTCAAATGTGATGTCTCTGTGATGTCACAGCTACACACAGGGGTGAGACCAACGCCAGGTCCCATAAGCAAACACATTAGGATGTGCAGAAGCTGGGCTGCCCTTCCTCCTTTTCCTTTTACAGGCCAGGACAACCCAAATTCAGCCATTCCACTTCTCTGGTTTGAAGCTGTACTGGGGCGTCTGGGAAAGATGCCTGGAACCTGGTGGGAACAGGTAGAGGCAAGGTAGAGGCAAAACATCACTCTCACTGGCACAGCTCCCTCCATATGCCCTTTTCCTGATGCCAATCCCTAGTGTTTTCCAAACCCTGTGTTTGACAGCTGCACAGCCGCTCAGCAATTAAGCCTAGTAATCTCAGAGAATTTGCAAAGGGACAGTGATAAAGGCTCTCTCTTCCTGCTAAGGCCATGATCTAGGAAGCTGTGTGGAATTATTGTATGGAAAGCCAGAAGGCAAGAAAGGACAGAATATTAAGTGAGTTTTAGAAACTGCTCTCCAAGATTTTATCATAAAATCAAAGAGTCTTAAAGTTGGAAAGGACTTTCATAAATATTTTCACCATGACTTATGATGCTTATTTGCTGTCTCTGAAAGATAGGAGCGTGGTTATGGTCTGTTGGTCCCTCGCTTGATGAATAGAGGTATTTATTTCTTAGCCTTACAGCTAGGCAGTAGGAGGCGGCTTCAGAGGCCACCATATGGATAGCTCCTAATGATATCTACAAGCACAATCAGCTGCAGCTAAGTCAGCCAAGTCAAGGCTTACCACCCTTTGGCTAGTTAGCACGGAGACAGGACATCATTGCTTTCAGTAGTGTTCAACCCAATCGACCCTTCCCATTTTCCAGGGCACCGCCTTCCCACTCTGGTCTTGTCTAGTCTCAGCTTTCTTCCCTTCTCTAGCAACCCTTTGGGATGGATGGGATGGAGAAGGAACCAGTGTAAACAGATTTATTCATACAAGGAATGGACTGTTCCAACTGAAACCTCATAACTTTATGGCCGGAGTGCAACAACGATTTTGGACTGTGTTGATAGTTGAGGTTTTTTAAAATTATTATTATTATTTAAAAGGACATCCTGCCTCTTAGAGTGGTAACATGTACAATTTTATTTAGCACTTTTGGCCAAGCAATTTCAAGTACTTAAAATACTGGCTTACTCATTCAGCGGATTCATTCTAGACCTACCAAGAGCTATTAAAGCCAAAATTAAAGAATGGATCTCTAGACTAGTTCTCCCAGTCAGTCTCAGTCTTTGGCTGGGGTAGCGGGCGGTAAAGGAAGGGTATATCAGAATCTCTGAAGAAGGGGACAGAGGTAATGTATGGAATAAAATGACAATATTCCTCCAATTTAAAAAAAAATCACCTATAGAGAGTAAAGCTCTGAAAAATCTTCCTGACTGGAGAGAATGTGCAGAAGATATAGTAAAAAAAAGTATTACAGAAGGACTAAGTAATAAAAAGGAAGTGAACACTGCCTGGCCAAGATCTGTGCCCTTAATACAAGGAGAACAAGGTAAGAGGCCACTGACAGGTTAGCACGAATCAACCTAAACCACTGGAAACACTCTACCCAGTGCAGCCCTTGCTGATTACTAGAATACCAGCAGGGCAAACTGCTAAGTCAAAGTGAGCTGCTGCAACCATGGCTGTACTGTGTTATCCTTGAGGGCAAAGGCTAGGTCTTGTCCACAACTCCCTCTCCAATGGCTGGAGCTCTGCCTGGCACATAACAGCTCCCCAGTAAATAAACGTTTCTGATATAAATACACCAGGAAAAGAAATGGACCGGCAACACCCCAGACATGGGGTTAACCACTTTATACCATATTTTCCCTCTTTATTCTCAACAAAATAACTCATTTGAGGAGCAGCAGAGCGTATACCAAGCAAACACAATCCATTTGTATTTGATCTACCCACATAATGCAAGTTCAGATTCATTTTCACCGGAACACAGTGCCTTGAACAGTAGTAGTATAGTAGGCACTCAATAAATATTTCTTGTATGAATAAATGTAGGTGTGACTTCAAAGGAAATATGTACTGAGAAACTCACTTGCAAACAGTAGGCCCAGATTGATGCTTGATTTTCTCTTATTTTCAGCTCTTGTTCAGAAATGTATCAGGTCAATTAAGACAAATCAAGTCTGTCAAAAACAATACTAAACCACTTTCACCAAGGAGAGGCGGACAGAATTCTCAATGCCTACATAAAGTTGAATACGCTCATTTATTTTTTCCTGTCTGTGATCCATCAAGGAATATTGCAAAATCATTCTAGGAGCCATATTACATTCGAAGAACCAATGGGGGAAAAAAATTAGTCGTTGAGAATGAAAGGAAAACATCAATGGCTGTTTGTATTTTCATGCACAGTAATACTATTTTCTCAGTATGAAGTCCAGTTTATATTACTTTCATTATCAGACCAAACGGACTTTTAAAGAAATAATCAAATGAAAGGTGATTTGTTTTCTTCCAATGCAGGTATTTACATATAACCATTTGTTCAATCTGAAGAGCTTCCTCATTTTCCCTCTGTACTGTGGTGCCATCTCAGAGACGGTTTGCATAAGTAATGCATTTATTTACTAATCTTCAAAGAGTCTCTATTTTTCCTGCCTTCCCACTGTAGTCATTAGGGGTCACAACCCTGCAGGAAATATGGGCTGCCATGGTAACACAAAATGTCTGCTGCTGGGCTTAGCGTAATTCCTCCCTAATAGAAAAACAACGAGCACTAAATCCCATCTTTGATAAACTGGCTTATTGTTGTACAGAGCCTCTACCTGGGAGGTGGAGAGCCCTCAGAGCAGTTTTAAATGATACAAATGCAATAGGTATCTGGACTGATTTCTCATTTTGCACAAGGAACTGGGTAAAATTGTACCAGGTCAAGTCAAATTCCTTGTCAAATTTAACCATCATTGGCATGGCACTCAGTAAGTCATCCGCTGGGCACATTTATCAGATGCTACATGGCACTGTGCTCAGGGCTGGAACAAAGCAAATCATTTCCCCAAATCGCTTTTAATCCCCATAGAGAACTACAAATAAAATGCGCCAACTCCATCATTTTCAACTATTTAGTAATGATGGCTATTTTATTAGTTTACAATCTTGTGTATTGAAAGTGGGGTGAGCCTGCTCAGGGTTAGAGGACCAGACATGAGAGAAAGATATTCTAATATTGACCTCAAAGAGAAATCATATAGTACCACGACAAGAAAAGGCTTTCTCACTTACATTTGGGAACAAAACAAATGTAAAATAATCAGAGGAAGAGCTACGGCCCAATTATTTTGTTCTGAAAGGGAAGTGTTCAGAAAAACATCCTGAAAGTAGCAATGATTACTTAAATAAAATTACACTGTAAATGCTAAAAATCACAATTCTTGTCAAAGTACATACTCATCAACATGTGTGCTTTTGAGGTCCAGTCGTGTGGTCACCCCCTTGGGGATTAACAGGAACATTCATTGGCTCTGATTCTCTCTCAGATCTCTAAGGTACACTTGGAGTCTGTTGTTTAGTTCTCCTGCTTTCCATTACACCCCCAAACTTACCCTCTACTCACGCAGGCTGCCGGTCTCACTGTTCTCTGAACATACCATACTGTCCTGCCTCCACATCACTGTACACACTATACCCCTCCCTGTGTCACTAACCCTCCCCACCAAAAGTCTGTGAATCTTTCATGCCTATTATACATTTGAGCATTTAATTATACTCTGTAATGTACATTGTTGCTGATTGTTTCCTAGATCCAGATCTCACCTCCCCAAGGAGATCGTAAAGTCCCTGAGGGCAAGCATCAAGAGTCTCTCTTGCTTCACTGGTTACCACAAGCTGCCATGATGGAATGGCCCACAGGGCAAGGAACTGAGGGTGACCTCCAGCCAACAGCCTACAAGGAACTAAAGCCCTCAATCCAACAACCCTCCAGGAACTGAATTCTGCCAACAACCACATGATCTAGGAAGCATATCCTTCCCCAATCCAACTTTCAAATGAGATTCCAGCCCTGGACCATACCTCCATTGCAGCCTGTGAGAAACCTTTAAGCAGAATACTCAGCTAATCCATGCCTGAATTTCTCTCCCATAGAAACTGTGAGATAATAAATGTGTTTAGATTTAAGCTGCTAAGTTTTGGGGTAATTTGTTACACAGCAATGGATAACTAATACTATGAACCTTGCTACTAGGTTCATATCAAGGGCCCCATAAACACTTGTTGAATCAGAGATATGTGAGAGAGAATTATATTTTTGGTATATTCTTCAGTGACTTAAATGTTTGGGAAAACAGCATCACACTTCTTGTTAGATGAAGGCCAGGAACTTTAAGTGATTATCTGGGTCAGCTGCTAACATCAGAATATGGAGGGTGAAGACCAGGGCATCTATTTCTCATCTACCCCTTCATGGTGCCTACCAAATATTAAGAATATTTGTTGAGGGGACTTCCCTGGTGGCACAGTGGTTAAGAATCCGCCTGCCAGTGCAGGGGACACACTGGTTCGAGCCCTGGTCCGGGAGGATCCCACATGCCGCGGAGCAAGTAGGCCCGCGTGCCACAGCTACTGAAGCCCACGTGCCTAGAGCCCGTGCTCCACAACAAGAGAAGCCACCCCAATGAGAGGCCCATGCACCGCAACGAAGAGTAGCCCCCGCTCGCCGCAACTAGAGAAAACCGGCACACAGCAACGAAGACCCAATGCAGCCAAAAATAAATAAATAAAAATAAATAAATCTGTAAAAAAATTATTAAAAAAAAGAGAATATTTGTTGAGTTCACACAGGCCTCTCTTATAACCATCCCCCTGAGTGGCCCAGAGGCTGGTGGTGCCAGCTTCTCCTTTTGATGAGGCCACAGAACTAAGTCCAATACCTTAGCCTGTTGTTCAAGCTCTTTCACAGCTGGACCCAAACTACTTCCCCAGCCTTGCCTCTCACCACATAACCTTCTCAGCCCCACAGTAGTCAGAGTGATCTTTTAAAAACACAAATCTTACCACGCCCTTCCCGTGCTTAAAACCCTCCAATGACTTCCTATTACCCGTAGGACAAAGACTGCACAGCCTGGCTCCTTCCCACAGCTGCAGCCTCATCTTGCACTGCCCTTACGTGGATTCTCTCCTCTCCAGCCCCAATGCCGTGCCTTCAGTTCCCGGGTCTAGTTGTCTTCTGTCCTGCCACAGAGCCTTCAAACACACTACCCCTTTGTCACCTGGTCAGCTCCTACTCATCCTGCTCTCACCATAACATGACTCCCTCAGGAAGGCATTGCTGATTTTCCTAACCAAGTCAAGCGCTTCATTCTCAGCTCCCAGGGCACCAAGTACCTCTCCTTTCTAGGACTTGACATATTTATTTGTGTGACTTAATAATGTTACTCTCTCAATCACCGTGATGTCAGCTCTGTAAGGATGGGCCTTTGTCTGCCTTGTTCACTGCTATATCCTCAGCATTTGGCACATAGTAGGTACTGAATATGTATTTTGTTGAATGGAAGTCATTTCTCTTCTTTAAGCTTCAATTTCCTCCTCCATCTAAGAATAGATAATGTTCTACTTTCTCTTCCACTTCTGGCTAGTTTGTGATTCCAGGTTGGACACCATTCCCACTTTTCACCTCCAACTCCTGAGGTCAGCAACCTTTCTGGATCACTGCATTTTATCTGCTGAGCTTCCTGAAATTAACGGCACTTCGGTCCACTTTTCTAGTTCCTGAAACTATACCGTTAAATCTCAGAAGAGATAACAGAGAGTGTAAAAATGTTTCTCTTTTGAAATCAAAAGAAAATCCAGAGAAGTTTTTAAAAATTACAAATTAATTAAAATGTATGAGTCATTTGTTCATTTGGTTGTTTATTTAAACCTGATGGTGCCCTAGGGGCTGCCCAGGCCTTTCCTGAGGTGAAAAGCCACTTGTGAATGCAGTCTCATGCTCTGAGGGCTTTAGCCCAGTGGATACTCAGTAATTACACTTATCAATCTGTTCTGGAGGGCATCACTGAGAACAGAGCCTCAAATGAAAACAGAAATGCAGCTTTTGGTCATAAATTCCTATAATGTCATGCCTGAAAGTACCTAAGAGATAATCCGCTTGAACCACCTCACTTTACAGATAGGGAAACTGAAGCCTAGAGAAGGCGAGCAACCGGCCCAAAGCCACAAAGCTGGCCGGTTTATCTATCAAACAGATTTCAGTACAGAGCTGGGACCAAAAAAACCCCAAGATCCTTGACCCCCAATTTCTTTGCTCAATGTCATTTCTTGTTTCTTTCTCTCCCTCTCTCTCTCTCTCTTTCTCCCCCTCTTCCTCTCTCACCCATTATGAAAAATCTGCTCATTTTCTTCTGAATCTCTTCCCACCTCTCAGTAAGTATTTCATTACACACCTTGCATTTAAGAACGTTTTAAACAAATGAATGCTAAAGAGAAATAAATATCTCAAGACTAAATATCTGACTATTGGGATTAGGAAACTGTTAAGTACAATGAACCCTTGACATTCAGGAAGGACATCCAGAAAACTTCATCTCTAACCCCCCTCCAATTCACAAATCCCACAATCATATAATTGGCATAAATTTCCTCCATAAAACTTCTATTTTTCTCCTAAGGACCATCACATTCTTACTAAGCCAATTGCTCTATCACATCAGCCTTGAAATGTGTGCAATTCAAATTTATGCCTCAGCAAAATTACAAATTACTACATGTCATGGGCCTTCAAGACCCACTCATAAATAGTTGAAGCTATGGATGTTATATCAAAAAACGCTCAGGGTCTACGTGACAGCCTCACCAAACCTGAATACGTATTTGAGTCACAGGTCCCAATTCAAGGGAAAGACCACATTATGCCAACATGAAATCTGGAAAACTATTGGTTCACGACTTACATGTGAAAGCAGAGAATATGTTGAGTGGGCCTACAAATGGAAGAGAAAGGAAAATCAGATCCGTCCTGATCATGCAAGAGCTTTCCAGCTCCCTCTTGTCTGGGTATTAGAGTCTATTTTGACTGCAGCTATGAATGGGGCATTTGTGCCCAGCCCTGTGCTATGCTATGCTGTGGGAATTTACAAAGAACTGTAAAACTAGGTTTCTGCTCTTGAGGGGCTTAAAGTGAAGCTGGGGAGTCCAGGCGAGTTCACTGGACATTGGGAAATTGCAATGCAAGGGAAGAGACATTATTTAACAGCATTTAGTAGAAAAGTAAAGCATTTGAGCAAGGGAAGATGAGGGGGCTGAGGTAGACTTGGAAGCGTCTTTGGAGGACCCCAAAGACAGACTAGGGTTTGGCGGCAGGTACTCTAACCATCAAGGGGTACTTTGCTTATCTCAGATTTTATTTTCTGACCTCTTTGGAAGGGAAAAGAATCCCCAGTGTCACACAGCACAGGAGTTTCTACATAGTGGAGGCTCGATAAACCCCTATTTGGGGAAAGCGTCATTGATGTACAACCTACATACAGAAATATGCACAAATCGCAAGTGTTTAGTTTGATGAATTTTCAAAAATTGAGTATGTTCTTGTAACCAGCACCCAGATCAAGAAATACAACCTGACCTGCACTCCAGAAGCCCCTCCAGTTCCCCCTCCCAGTCACTGCCCCCCAAGATTAAAGAGTTTAATTTTGCCTGGTTTCGAACTTCATATAAATGGAATCTTGCAGCATGATAGTATTTTCTCCTTTGTGTCAGGCTTCTTCCACTCACATTGTGTTTGCAAGATCGGTCCTGTTATTGCATGTAACTGTGCATATAGACCTTTCTGGAAGCAACTAGACAGTTTCGTGATGGTTGCACATAGTTATCATGTGTCAGGAACACAGGAAATCATCCCCTCACTGCTTCTGGGAACAATCAAATGGAATAGATATTCAACAGGGAAGGAAGGAAGGAAGGAAGGAAGGGAGAAAGGAAGGAAGGGAGAAAGGAAGGAAAGAAACAAGAGGATGAAGAAATAGACTGGGCCTCTACAGCCAGGTCCTTGAGGGAAATCGGCTCCCAGCAATTAGGTGAAAGGTGAAAGGGATAAGAGGTCTGAGTGGCAGACCTGATTGACATTAACATAAACCATTAGGTTAACCCAGAGACAAATAGGAGTGGCACTTGAAATTTACATAAATGCTATGCCCAGCGGCAATCAAGGTTCTGCAGGAAGAAAAGAACTAAGGAAAAAAACTTGTAACCTGAACTGAGGAGAAACAATGGTTGGCCCTAAATTGTGTTTATCTGGCAGGAAAGAAGGGAGATTTTGGGAAAGATTTTTGTCTAAGTTGGTACTGAGGTAACCAATGGATGCTGGGACTTAATGCCACCTCTTTTTGGAGGGAAGGCTAAATGTATATGCTCTGACGGTATCCCTGCAAATCATTCCCCCCTCTCACGCTCCCCAGCCTTTCTGAGCCTTCCTACGGTGCACCAAGCCCTGGGCTAGGCGTACGGTGGTAAACAGACCCAGGCTCTGTCTTTATGGAGCTCACAGCCACTACTTAACACTCCGCGACAGCAATCTGGCACATCCATGAACCACACAGCATCCCTCTGGAAGGTTTCTTCACCAAAGTGAAAGATTGCCCCAGTCACCCTTAGCAGTCCTCTCCACTCCACTCCTACACAGGGGATCTAGTCTGCGGTGGGAGCTATACATTATTCAAACCATTCTGTGCTACCCATCCTGTGCCTCAGGAGAAAGGGAACAATTCCCAGGACCTGTAAGAGGCCTGAGAGGAAGGAGACACATGCCAGTTCCTGATTCTGGATAGCCTGTAGATGGGAAATCACAATTCCAGAGAGAGTTCCTCCAGGGTGACTTTGAGTATCTTCTTCCCTGCCCCTTTGCCCCAGCACATACCCAAATCCTGGGGCCATGGATTCCTAGTCTCTCCTCTGTCTCCCTCTGCCTGGACATAATGATATGATAAGGAGCCATGGCTCCTTACTTGAGGAAAACTAAAGCAAGTTGTTTGGGACTTATCTGAAATAGGTCTCTGTTTGAGTTCTCAGGAACTGTGTGTAGGCTAGGACAATTTCTGAAGGCAATTGGAACTGGTGGCCAATACCAAGACAATAGAAACTGCCATTTTTTGGTGTCAAGTACCTTGCATAAGAGCAAAATTACGGAATATTTATTATGGGCCAGACTCTGTCTAAAGGCTTGACACATATTAACTCACTTAATCCTCACAGCAGTCCTATGAAGTAGGGGCTATTATTACCACCATTTTACAGATGAGGCCACATGAGTTTAAGCAAATTGCCTTAGGTCACACAACTGGTAAATCAGGGAAGCTGGGATTCTGGTGCTGTAGTTTGGGCTCTAAGCAGTACCCCCATGATCTCTCTTGTGCAATGTCTCATTTAACTCTCTCACTAGTTCTATGAAGTAGGAGTTATCCCATTTTATAGAAGAGGACACTGTGGGTCAGAGAAACTTGTTTACATTCTCACAGTTAGCAAGTGACAGAGCAGGATTTGAAGTTAATTTGTTTCTCTGTAAAATCTCATCTTGAACCTGGTAGAGTAAGGTACAGGGATTTGCTTGGTCTGACCTGGACAAGGCTTCTAGCCTCAAGTTTTCACCATTGTGTCCTCTCTTCACTCAACCAAGGGAACTGAGGTCAAAGTCTTCCAAGACAAAGATGAGAAATCCAAACTGTGAACCGATTTCCTGAGACGTGGGGGGAAGGGGACCCAATATTTTTATATTATCAGAAGAAGAATATGGCACAGTGGTTGAAAGCACACGAATGAGAGTGCAACTAGCCTGGTCTTGAATCTCCATTTCTATCGCTTACCAGCCGTATAACCTTTGGGAGAGTCATCTAACCTCTCTGAGCCTCGGTTTTCTCCTCTGTAAAATGAAAATTATAGTTCCTACAACATACAGGTTTGGGCGGTTATTAAGTAAGAACTCATGAAAGCCATTCATTGCAGTACCTGGCTTAGGAAAATGCCTAATAAATGGCTGCTTACATTACTTTTAGTTCTCCTTCTTGCCACATCTCTTGTTTCCCCCCAACCCTAGGCACAAGGTACACCCAGTGTCTAATCTACAGTGTGAGGCCCAGAGGTGCCAGTGTGCATTTGAAAGGACATGTAGGTAGAGAAGTCATCAAGACGAGGACAAGGAGGCAGAATGCCCAGACAGAGCAAAGCCACTTCCAATTGCAACATGACTTTTCCAAATCTAAAATCATGTTCACATAGACTGGCTGGCAAATGAAGACTTTTCTAAAACTCTAAACCAACTTTTATTTTTGTAAATGAAAAGATGCTGACGTGTTTTGGAGCTCCTGAGAGCAAAATGTTTCCCTGGTCTTCAAGGGTGCTTAGCAAAATGATAAATGATTACATATACAGCCGGCCGAAGACTGCCCTTTAGGTTTGCAAGATAATCTCTTCCCAGAAACAATTTATGTTGAGTGTTTGATAGCTTCATGGGTACAGAAGCAATACCACCTGCTTGCTGCCTTAAAGATAGCGAGTTTAAAGTGAGCGAGAGGGGTCTAGGCAGGCCAGGGGTTGCTGTAGCTGACCATCCCGTGGGTTCCAGTAGCTATATACTGGAGTGATTTAGGCTTGTTTTGCAGCAATCAAGGGTGGTTTTGTGCAGTCCTGCTCATCTCTTGCCATTTCTCTGGGGACGAGGATAGAGCTATGGACTGACTGTACTTCTAAAAGCCTCGTGTCTTTTTATAACACCAGCCAGAGAAGCCACTTCCTTTTCTCCCTGACTTCTTGTACCAGAGTTCCATATACCACTCAGAACTGAGCTAGGAATCAAACATTATTACTGATAATAATAATCTGAAAATGCTATTTACTGTGCTGGGCATTGGGCAAAGCACTTTACCTGCATTAGCCTATTTAATGTTCACAACAACCCTATGGGTTTGGTCCCTGTGATGACCCTTCACTTTATAGATGAGGCCTAGAAAGGCTAAGTAACTTCTGAAGTTCTCACTAATTGGAAATGGCAGAGCTAAGGCCGGAACCCAATTTATTTTGACCCGAGATAGAGTGATACTTCCTTTGGAAAGAAAAAGAACTTTCTGGACTCTTGGGATTGCTGCCATTTTGGAAGTTAGTCAACTTGTACGTGTGTACCATAGCACTGAGTCGCCGTTCTCAGCATCTCTCAGCAACTCCTACTGGAAACAGAATTTGGAGAGGGAACCTCCAAACCCAAATGTGATGGAGAATAAAAATGGAATGGTTTTACAATACTTTTAAGAAACAAAACAACATTTATACATGCCATGTTTCTGTTGTCTCAATATTAAATTTTAAAAAGATCTTATGGAAATAAAACAAATTAAAGTATAAGACCAGAAAGCACATACATAATGATTATAGAAACACAGAAGTGTTTCCATGGAAGAGAAAATTTAAATGAATTTCAATGAAGTGAAAAAAACAGAACACTGAATGCTTTTATTGGAAACGAGCTACACTTGAAGAATTACTTTGCAAGCCCCTGAATTTCAAGTTCTAATAGCTGTCAGATAGCATTGTCATATTGTGGAGGAAAATGTGCTCACTTTCTGCAGATGGGCCTATTTCTGGCACTTACTAGCTGAAAAATCACTTGTAAAGAATTAGGTAAAGGATAATATGAAAGGTCTCGGGATTCAGGAAGTACTTTCTCCTGGATTTCATTAAATCTAATGAGTCAGATCAGTTTGGAGCCTTCAAATTTTGTGTGTAGTATTTTTTAAAGGAATATCTATTGGATAACTAATAAAAGAAAAAAACCCACAGTTTTCTGTCTCCTGTACTCCTCCAAAAAATCTCTTAAAAAATAGAATCAAATCCTTTTCAAAAGCATGCCTTCGGTGGCCATTTTACATGTCACCAAATGCTTGGCTTGAGCTCACCTGAAAATCCTACTGTGCAGCCATACTGAGGGTCTCCTGTCTTAAAACGCAAGCCTGACAAGGAAATCATCATGGCCTTTATATCCCAAGTCAGTCTGAAAATGTCACGGCTTTCATGAGAACTCAAGCTGACTTAGTGCCAACTACATGCAAGATGCACTATACGATGTGCTGGGAAGGGCACAAAGATGACTAATGCCCAGTC
This sequence comes from Eschrichtius robustus, assembly GCF_028021215.1. Taxonomy (NCBI): domain Eukaryota; kingdom Metazoa; phylum Chordata; class Mammalia; order Artiodactyla; family Eschrichtiidae; genus Eschrichtius; species Eschrichtius robustus. Next base: position 119,850,876 of record NC_090845.1, on the reverse strand, counting down.
GTTGCCCTCAGGGAGATTTGTCATCTAGTGAAGACAAATGGAATCCACAAACCGGGAACCAGATGCCTTGGACAAGTCTCTCTGGGCTGCCATTTTGTATCCAAAACATGACACCAGTTAATATTCTCTAATTCTGTGAATGTGAATACCCCAGGAATAATACAGATCATAACTGCTGGAAAAGTTCAGAGGGGAAAGGCTACTGTACATAAAGACATTCTACAACCCCTACCTCTCCACCCCCGAAACACAGACATGGCATTGTGCTGACTGGCATCTTTAAATTATTAAATTATTTCTGAGGGAAAAGCTTGGAAAATCGAAACCGGCACTTTTCAGGCCATGGTCACAAGGAAGCAGGCACCTCATGTGACCGGCCCATACTCTGAGTAACGGGCCCAGGTTGGAGGAGTCAGTCCATAGAGGTTGTGTCTACACAACCGGAAACATCTACACAAGTCCAGAGCATCATCTCAATGATACATTTTATCCATAGAGTTGTCTGGGATCTTGCAGATGTAGCCTCCAGATCAGATGAGCAAAATGCACGTTTTTGAGTTTCTGTTCAGTTAGGAGTAGGATTTGCAATTCTCAAGTCTAATGGACTTGATTCCCTTCTCAAAACCCGATTATAGAACTTCTCTACAGGTCAGTATGGTGAAAACTCTAGTGATAGGACAACTATCACGCCCTCCCCACCCTAGCAATTTCCTGAGAGCACACTGTGTGCTGGTCATCGTGCTAGGATCTGGGGAGGCTCCAAGAGGAATGACACTCCATACTTGGCCTTAAAGATATCTCTACCTGGTGGGGAAGACAGAGATCTAAAGCAGAGGTTGCCAATTTTTTTTTCAGTTTAAAATGCGACCTCACACTCAAGAAAGGTTGCTAATCAATGGTTTATTGTGGGGCATTTAGAGCTCAAATATTCACAAGACCTAGACAAGTAACCAGCCGGGCGTGGCAGAGGCTGGCAAAGTGGAGAAGGTCTGCGCTGTGGGGCAGCGGAGCCACAGCTCAGTCCTAGTGAGGGCTTGTCTTGGAGAAATGGTCTAGGGTTGCCAAATCTTTTGCTTCTCCTCCCCCAAATCCAGAAATCCTGATTTTTAATAAAGTGAAATCTCTCTCAATTTTTTAATGTTAGCAACTAATTTAAAAACATGTATTTAACACCATGCAAGGGCCAAATGTGCAAGGGCAGAAGTCTGCAGGCTGCCAATGTATCATGCTCGCTTTAACAAAGTCACACTGACTGGGGTTTCGCTGCTAACTAGCCACCTGATTTCGTGAAAGTCTCGTGACTTCTTCTCTGGGCCTCAGTTTTCTCACCTGGAAAATGGGGTTAAATATCTATTTTCTCGGAGTGTGATAAGGAATCTAATGAAATTAAAAATGTGAAAATGATTAAGAAAAGTGGTTTTAAACTACAAAGGGTGGGACTCCTGAGATACTCCAGCTTTGGCTGCTTTGCCTAACCAGCTCATTCTAATTCAGAACAGTCCCAATGGCTTCAAACAGATCCTCAATGTCTCTTCACGTTTTTGCAAGTTGAGGTGGAGCATTTCTATATAGGTGAACTTATTGCAAATGCACCCAGTTCCACATGACATAAACACCGGGTTAATGGGTTTTGAATAAATAATAAAACTACATTCATGTGCATCTGATTTGGCAATTATTTAGAATCATATTAGACCCTGTCTGATGCAGAGGGCATAATTGGCCTTTCTCAGAACTACAGATTAGCACCTTTGTTCTCACTATTCAAACTGAGAGAATTCAATTTTATAAATAGAGAGGTTGGTATTGTCTCCACATCAGTTCGGGGAAATGTTTTAAATTGTGAAGTTTGGAACACCTCTTTAATTTCATTCTGGTCATCCCACTCCTAATCACATCACTCAACCAACACCGAGACATAACACTGCAATTTCTAATAAACAGCTGCATTAAGGCCAGTTAAGCTGGAAAGTCCATTGTGAATTTAGAGACTGTAGCTCTGCCGAATGACAAGTCAAATCAGTCCTGAAGTTTACCTCAGCTATTCCGCTTGTCTCTTTTAGAGAAACAACATGTAGCTCCATTTGTTTTCTTTGGGATCAAATTTTGTTCTGAGGTTTTAGTTTACTGCCTCAAACATCAAAACCCAACTTGTAGAAGGTGCTGCAAGAAGCTGGGCAGGATGCGTACTTTTCAGTCTCTGAAATTAGCTCTTTTTGGTAAGATTCTTATGTGGAATGTCTGGTTTTAGAATAAGGTAGAACTTCATTTGAAAGGAAAATTTTGCCTTTTGATTACTTGTCTTGAACACTCTTTTCCCCTTAATTCCATCAGGTTTTCTATACTGCTTTCCTGTCTTTATAATCAGAGGCCAAAATGTCCCTTTCACTCCACATACAGGAATCGAGCTGGATTATGGAAAAAAAACCAAAACTTGTGACTGAAAACTCCCACAGATTGTGCCTGTGTAGGCAATCGATCTGTAAAAAGCAACTACCTATCTAACGTGAAACCGCTCTTTACAGAGTTTTCAACAAACACATCATGCCAGGGAACAGATCAGGGACCCTTTCAGCTGTGATTTTGATTCTTTTTTTTTAATCCGGAGATAGCTTCCCTGAAGGAGAATAGCTCCTTTGGAGACCTTTCTGTGTTTCAGGTTCTTTCATAAGCTCTACTTGGCCACTAATTTGCTTCCATGGAGAGGTGACTTGAAAACACCACAAAAATAAGCCATTGAGCATGTGGACGGACAAATTTTTAAGCATTAATAAACTGACTTTTTGGAAAAAAATTAAGGCAAGAAAAATTCTTTATGGCTTACTGATGTGAAATCTTGTCATAAGAAATGCTAGGCAAAAGAACTAAAAAGCATAGATGAAAAACGGACCTACTTCTTATTATTTTGCCTGTTCTGACTTTATACAAATACCACCATATGCGTATTTCTCCAAAATGGAACAATACTGAAACCCAACACAAGATCTCCTAAAGCACAGATTGAGGCCGCAACAAAACACTGGTCATCAGCGTCATGATTAATTGCATTTTTAGATCTTGGCTAGTCTGGTTTTCTGTTATTCCAAAAATGTGTAACAACTGATTTAGCCAGTCATATCGACCCCTTGTCAAAGTGGCAGGACCTCCTGAAGAGCACACAGAGAAATAAAATGTTTATATGAATATCTATCTATATATCTATACAATATTTTATATATAAGCAAGTTACAGAGCATTACCCTGAAAACAGGATTTTTCTTTTTCAGTACCACTAAGGACTATTAATTCCTTAAAGCAGACGTAAAATAATGCAATTATTATTAACTAAACAACTACTATTTTTAAAAATACAACTTTGAAAATACCCAGTTAGAGGGAGCAGTGTTTGTTGATCACATTTTAAATATTTCACGATCAAGCCAAACATCCTCTATAGTACATGTGGGGAGAACCCAAAAAGCAGAAATCGACAGTAACTTTCTTTCCCTGCCTTTAAGTGGACATTTCTGTACATGCTAATCACTATACTGTTGATAATAAAAAGACATGAAATTCAGTAATCCTATTCTGTTTTATGTCAAATAAACAAGAGTCATAAAAACTTCTCAGTATTGCCATATTTTTTGGTGTCTATAACTTTTTTTTAGTATTGCCATATTTTAAAATAAATTTACAGCTATCAACCAGCACTACACATAACAATTTATTGTACCTGAATATTTACTTCAGTTGAATAAAGTCCATATGTTTCAAATAAACCTGAAGGACATTTGTTTTTTTAATCTAATTCTCCCAGTTAAACAATATACTAATTAGTCACATATTTCATAAAAGTTACAGGGATGTAATAGCAGCTTGTAAATTGCCTTGCATTGCATAATATGTGATTCCATATATCATCACAAAGCATAAAATAATGAGCAAGACCAAAGGCTGGGTAAAAATTAAACTATAAAACATGATGTCAACTAAATTTATCATCTTATCTTTTTTTAAGAAGCTATGACTGGACATCTAAGAATAAAAGGAGATATTGTCTGTGAAAAGACAACCCACTTTGTTTAGATTGCAGCCATCTTTAGAAACGGGAGAGATATACAGAGAAAACAGGATCATGCAGCCACTGATTTCCATTTTTAAGAGGAATTATTAGCTAACCAACCAGTTCAGATTTGATTACATATAAAAGGTCTCTATTTCACGTGGGGGAGGGAAAAGGATACGGGATCAGGGTGATGGGGAAGACAACATAAATAGCACTTTATCACGAACAAAATTAGAAATCGAACTGGTTTTTACTCCTCATAGGTGACATTAAAGCAGAAGAGGCATCTAGTTGCATTGTATATATTTACAACCTCATTAAGAACATTTCATCTCTCTCTATTTTCCTCCACTAAATTCTTTTCGCTGGAATCACAAAAATAACCCCGGATTAACCAAAATGTACAGTTTGAAAATCCTTCCAGAAAATGCTTTCTATTCTCTTTACTTATTCCTTCTGGATTCTGGGAGCAATGGTACTCAATCTCTAAATTAGCTACTATTTGACTAACCCCCAGGTCCCTGCTTTCTGCATCCTTCTCTCAGAAAAGCCAATACAGAATGCTGAATATTTTCCACCTAGACACAGATACATAAAAACAAATACTCTTAGATTTACTAAGTGCCTTAGACAACAAAGAAGCGGCAAACTTCTATTTTAAAGACAATATAGCAAAATTTCAATGAAAAATACCATGAGTATTAATATCGATAGAATTCTAAGGAGACATATATGCGATTTTTCTTTATATTAGTTTTCATCAAGTAAAATATGTTCCTTTATGCCATCAAACTCCAAAGAAATCACCCCAAACCAATAGAAAATTCCACTGAGATATCAAAACGTTCTTACCAAAATTCTTGAAACCACCCAACCGACTTTTTAGAATAACAAGTTTTAAAACTCGTGTACATATTAATTATACTAAAAACCTCTCCAAACTTCACTTAATTTCATTTATAGTCTCCGAAACCATGATAACTTCTTTAATACCTTGGTGCCCCCTTTTGGTGTAGCTAGATCAAGGCATTTTTTTTTCAATTAAAAAAAAATATCATATACACTCTGTGTATTCATTCACAAGACAGTAGTGTTTAACTTGGGAAATGTCGATTCACACTGCAGATGGCTCATGGTTATTAGAGCTTTTGTTCTGCCTTTACTCTTACCAGTTATTGATCTAAAACATGTGCAAACAAACAAAGCTAACTCTTTGAGTGGGAAAGGAAAAGCGTCCTTTCCCTTAGACAATCGGCATAGCACCGCTCGGATTCCTCGAGTTCTTGTCCCAGTCTTCATGGTAAATAAGTGACCCGTTACCTTTGCTACAGGACATTCAATGGCTTGCTGACGGCTGCATTCAGAAGATATTTTTTGTCTTCAATACATTTATGCTGTATGTCTGTCTATCATCCTGAGGAAAGAAAGGCTGGTGAGGCATGTATAGGTCCCAGCGTCTATTGACAAACAGCAAAAGCCCAAGCATGGAGACACAGTCTGGTAAACAAGCTTGTCAAAGGGGGAAATAAAAGTCAGCACTTTAAAGAGTTTGACCAGAATTTAAGAAAAGGAAGAAAATTAAATAACCTTACGACTTTTCATATGTTAGAGCTGGTAATTATGCCTCAGAAATAAGTTCTTTCCACGTTCAACAGCACTGTGTGATAGAAGACGAGCTGATTTCCAGCAGGGATATTGAATCCTTCCATCTGAAGGACCAATCAAGTGTGAAGTACAGTATAGTTTTAGATTCAATTGAAAGGAAAAAGCTTGACTACTAGTTCATAGCATGACAACTTTCATGGATTAGTTCAGACCCTATTCTCCTCCCTGAAAGGGTAGCACAGCATGAAGACAGTTTTCAATGCACTAAACTTTAATAGCTGAACGGGGGAGCCAAAGGTTCCCTTTGGTCTCTATAGAAACAGTAGAGCCAAAATTTGAGGCAAAATTAAGGTCTTTGGTCTTAGGTGCCGTATCTCCCCTCAGAGGTTCCTTTTCACAAACAGACTTTGGCCCTTATCAAATGTATACTCTCGTGGGGCTACTGTAGAAAGGGAAGAGGCAAAACCTACTTCATTATTTTCCCCTCTGAACTCCACACGGGCGGCCATTTCAATGAAACACCGGCGAGCCGGCTGGGGCGTGTGGCTCCCGGTGTCAAAGGCAGGTGGCATCATCTGCAAGGAAAGGCTACGCTTTGCCGTGGCGGTGGCGGTGGCGCAGGCGGCCGCCGACAGAAAGCACTTCCCGTTCATCCCCGCGACCACTGCCCCGCGCCCCGCCCGCGACGCGCAGGCTGCAGCAGGCCCCGCCCCTCGCTCCTCGCCCGCTGCCTCCCACTCACCTCGGCCCCGGCCATCTTCCCGCCGCGGCCTCCACGGCTGCCCCTGAAGCGCTCGCCCTCCCCCGCCCCACGCCCTCACGGCACACGGGCAGAAGAAAGAGGGGCTTCAGCGACACTGAAGGGCTGTTAAAGGTGGCACAGGCGAGACGCTTTATTAAGAATCTACCGTGCCTGAATGTCCTTTGTCAGAATTTCCAGGCCTAGGCGCCAAGACCCTAAAACTGGAGGATTTTCTTCTAACAATACGGTTTTCCTTCCCGCTCACGTCGGCGGTGTCTGAACCTACCTGAAACATTAGTTTGGTTCTTTTCTCTCTTCCTCGTTACAACTTCAGGTTCAGGACTCCTTCACGGATAAGAAAATGCAGGCTCCTCATGTGCCTAAGAAAGGGGTTCCAAACATGTGCCGAAGAAGATCGAGGATTCGTTTCCCTGGAAGCTTATAACCACCAGAGCAGGATGGGGACTGGGGAAACCTCCCATCCCTCCGTGGGGCTGATGGGTTTAGGTACTGATGAGAAAATCTCTAAAGAACATGAATTAGGGGACGTCAGAAATGGCTTTCTGCAGAAAATCCTATCAACAGTATGATAGAAGAACTGGCTTGAAAATCTACCAGCCTTTAAGAGCTATCAGTGGGACCAAACCCATGGCTGGGGTCCCCTTGTCTAAAACTTCACATTCATATGATGCCAGCAGTACTACAGTACAATTGTTGTCTAGCACCTGGACTTCTAGAACCCTCAGGAAGGAGCTCAAAAACATTTTTATAGTGAAAAAGGTACCCTTTGGCATCCAGAATCAAAAAACATGGCCAAAAGGGACAGAATTACTCCAAGTGTGAGGTGACTACTTGGGTTGCAACCCAAAAGGAGAGCGACACTATTAATAGCTGGAGATTATATATATATATGGTTGTTTTTCACACTTGAAAGCCAAGAGGCATTGGAGAAAGAACAGAAGAAAGAAACAAAAATGGGCAGACTCACTGACAGCAGAAACAGCAGAGATTAGAAGTAGGGATGGATGCAGAGGCTATGGTGATGGTGGCAGGGACAGCAACAGAAGATGACAAGTGAGAAGTAGTGACACCCAAAAGTTTCTCAGGGCATCCCAATCAATAAAGTTTCACAGAGTGAAGAAGATATTTGCCACATACAGAGCAGAGTAACAAACCCATTCATGCATCCCTGCATCCCATCCATTTATAGTTACATCTATGGAGCACCATATTTAAAAAAGCACAGACACATAGAGTACCTTGTAGAAATATTTTCATCAACAGCCATTTACAATTTTAAAGTTAGTGTATAAATCTCAAAGTACCTAGAATATTTGCCAATTCACACAGGCTCATTCCTCTGAAGGCGCTATATAGCTGAGATATTCCTGGCATATTTGTGATTCACTAGTTGTATTTTATCGATTGAAATTATCCCCAATGCTTATTATTATTTTTAAAAGGCAGAGCATTGAGCCATGTACACAGTAGGCACTCCATAACTGTTTGTTGAGTGAGTGAATAAATCATGAAAAAGTCAATAGTAAAATAACCAAGAAGGGTTTCCTTTGGCCAGATTCTTTAAATAATTCATGCACATACTCATGCATTCAACCAGCATTTATTGACTGTGTAATGCACAGAATGGTTGTGTGTGTATGGGTCTGTGCCTTTCAGGGTGCTGGAATTGACAAAAGTCAACATGATGTACAGAAAAACCCTGCGAGCGCCCATTAATGTAATATCCATTTGTTAGATCCATCAGACTAATATGAAAATACAAATGGCCAAGAAACACTTAAAAATATCATTGTAACTAATAATAAAAAATACGATCAAAACAATGAGATACATATTGATAATTACATGCAGTAGAGTTGGTGTAGGTAGACAAACAGCCTTTCAAGAGGGAAGTCTGTCAAGTTTAAAAGCTCCAAAGAAGATATACAGGTTGCCAACAAACACATGAAAGGATGCTCAACATCACTAATCATTAGAGAAATGCAAATCAAAACTATAATGAGGTATCACCTCACACCAATCAGAATGGCCATCATCAAAAAAATCTACAAACAATAAATGCTGGAGAGGGTGTGGAGAAAAGGGAACCCTCTTGCACTGTTGGTGGGAACGTAAATTGATACAGCCACTATGGAGAACAGTATGGAGGTTCCTTAAAAAACTAAAAATAGAACTACCATACGATCCAGCAATCCCACTCCTGGGCATATACCCTGAGAAAACCATAATTCAAAAAGAGTCATGTACCACAATGTTCACTGCAGCACTATTTACAATAGCCAGGACATGGAAGCAACCTACGTGTCCATCGACAGATGAATGGATAAAGAAGATGTGACACATATATACAATGGAATATTACTCAGCCATAAAAAGAAACAAAATTGAGTTATTTGTAGTGAGGTGGATGGACCTAGAGTCTGTCATACAGAGTGAAGTACATCAGAAAGAGAAAAACAAACACCGTATGCTAACACATATATATGGAATCTAAAAAAGAAAAAGAAAAAATGGTTCTGATGAACCTAGGACAGGTTCAAAGGACAGGAATAAAGACGTAGACATAGAGAATGGACTTGAGGACACGGGGAGGGGGAAGGGTAAGCTGGGACGAAGTGAGAGAGTGGCATGGACATATATACACGACCAAACGTAAAATAGCTAGCTAGTGGGAAGCAGCCGCATAGCACAGGGAGATCAGCTCCGTGCTTTGCGACCACCTAGAGGGGTGGGATAGGGAGGGTGGGAGGGAGACGCAAGAGGGAGGGGATATGGGGATATATGTATACATATAGCTGATTCACTTTGTTATGCGGCAGAAACTAACACAACATTGTAAAGCAATTATACTCCAATAGAGATGTTAAAAAAGAAAAAAAACACACAGCAACTTTTTGGTTCAGTAATTCCATTTCTAGGAACATATCCTAAGGTAATAATTAAAGACTTACACAAGATTAAACTACAAGGATTTCATTGCAATACTATTCATATTAATAAAATAGAATACAACCTGAATTGGGGTCTTGAATGCTTTATACTATAGCCATACAATGAGATCAATTAAACAGCCATTGGAAAACACTTTTGAGAAGAATATTAACATGTAAAGATATTCTCAAAATACTAAGTGAAAAGCAAAGGTTTTAAAAGATATTTATTGATTTTGATTATCAAAGTGATTCATATTTATAATAATTCAAACAAAATTGAAGAGAGTTGAAAGTAAAAGTTCACTATGGTACCAGAAATAAGTACTGTTAGCAGTTTGGTATACACGCTTCCAGACCTATTTCTTTCGCACATACAAATGTAACCAATAAGTTGGACTAACAGAAGTCATGGAACTAATAGAAGTCACGGAATAAAACGGTATTCACTGTTTATTTCAAATTCATATTTAATCGGGCATCCCGTATTTTTATTTGCTATATCTGGCAACATTAGTTCAGAAGCAAAGCAAGGAGATGAAAAAGAGGTAAGGGAGACAGGAAGGGCCTTCCTGACTGCTACTGTTGTAAATTGGCTTTTCACCAGCAGGTGTTTAAAACTGACTCTTTCCTGGATGCTTTTGTGATTTCATGGATGCTTGCGAGACCCCGCATTGCAGAGGACCTCTAGCCTGCAGATCTCTCATGCATGTGTGGCCCTCGTCTGATCCCTGGGGTACAGTCACAAATGCCTTGCTCTGGCAGCCTCTGGGAAGGCAGGTATACCCCAACACAGCAGCAATTCGCTTTCGCTCTTGCCGCTACAGCACTGGCCAGCCTCTTACATTTTCCAGGTGAGAGTCAGACACCATTTCATCCTGTCTCCCTCACTGCAGGGGATGCATACCAAGCTCTCTAAGTAATCTCTTGAAATTCCTCTCTCCTGACTTGATGCAGAGGGAGAAGAAGTACCCTCTACCCCTCCTTGGGGAGAGGAGCTCACAGCACAGCCCTCTTGAAAGAAATCTTCCTTACAAATCCTCCCCTAATCTCCAACATCCAGATCCTTCTATATCCTTACTATGGGCGAAGGGTTTAAGAGTTTTGAAGTCAGTTATTGGTTCTCTACTTTAAAATTCATACAAGGTAGCCTGTCTCACTAATCACTTCAATATCTATTGTATCTTGATGCCTTGGTCAAAACTTCTAATTTAATATCCTGTTCTACCAACACTCTTACTATTGTTCCTCTAGTCAGCTCTCTGACATTCTCCACAATTGAAACCCTTCCTGGGGATATATGTATACAAATAGCTGATTCACTTTGTTGTACAGCAGAAACTAACACAACATTGTAAAGCAATTATACTCCAATAAACATGTAAAAAAAACCCAAACACACACACACACAAAAGAAAACCTTCCTGACTGTCCTCACACTCTGCCCTACCAACACCATCAATATTTATGGTTTCTGATGTCAGTGTTGTTTAGCAAACCCGGTGGTTCTCAAAGTGTGGTCCTTGAAACAGCAGTATCAGCACCATCTGGAAGCGTACTAGAAATGCAAATTCTCAGCTCACCTCAGACCTACTGAATCAGAATCCCTGGCATTGTGGGACCCAGCACTCAGTGTTTTTTAACAAGCCCTCCAGGGCATTCTGCTACACATTCAAGTTTGAGAACCAAGTCTCTAGACAATGCTCTCTCTCCTCCTTTCCACAGAAGTAATGTCAAGCCTTCATTCTCTTCATACCCCCTTGTCGTATAGCCACCTCACCCTTCACTCCCAGCAAATGAACTCACATTCAAATTCACATAAAAAAATGGAAAGCTTCAGATAGAAATTCCCTAAACTTCCTGCCACCAAATCTACAGACCTACCTGGAGTTCTGCCCGTCCTTCTCTCCTATTAAAATGGAAGAAGATAAAGCCAGTCCTGCCACCCAAGCTCTGAGTCCCAGCCTCTCTAGCTTCTCAGGAACCTTGCTTTAATGATTATTTACTCTCTCACCTAAATTGACAATCTCCCCAACCAAGCCTCCTTTTTCAGTCATTACACCAGATCTGGTTTCTACTCCACCAGCTTCTTGAAGAAGCTGTCTAATCTTGTTACCGCCATCTCCTCAGCTCCACTGACTTCTCACTCTGGCCTTTGCTTGCATCAACTCTACTGAAACTGCTCTCATCAAGATTACCAATGACCTCCCCATCACTAAGTTCCACTTTATGGACACTTTATGGTCCTTAACTTACTTGATTTTTCAGTCCAATGCTATCCAACAGAAGTTTCTGCAGTGATGAAAATGTTATATATTCCTGCTGTCCAATACAGTAGCCACTAAGCCCACATGGCTCCTGAGCACTTGAAATGTGGCTATTGTGACTAATGACTGAATTCTTAATTTAAATTTAAATATCCACTTATGGCTAGTGGGTACCATATTGGTCAAGGCAGTTCTAGACCGTAGGCCACTCCCTTCTCCTTGAAGCATTTTCTTCTCTTAGGAAAGTTGTCAACTCTCTCCATACCTCTTTAGGATTCTTTTTTGGCCTCCTTTATTGGCTACTCCTTGCTATTGGACCCTCTGGGATTCTACTGCAGGTTCCTTGATCTTTGCGCTTTATACTCTCTCTAGGCTTCAATGGCCACCTCTAGGGAGATAATTCAAAAATTTGTATACCCAGGGAGAGTTTATGCTTTGAGTTGCATGTGTGTGTATTACATATATTAACAAAAAGAAATGGAATTACATTTAAACAAAGGTATACTTAATAATACTGCATGGTATACTTCAAATTTGCCAAAAGAGTAGATATTAAGTGTTCTTACTGCACCCCAAAAACTGGTGAAGTGATAGATGTGTTAATTAGCTTGATTGTGGTACTCATTTTGCAATATGTAAGTATATCAAAACATCATGTTGTACACCTTAAATATGTGCTATTTTTATCTGTCAATTATACCTCAATAAAGCTGGGAAAAAATTAAAACACAGAGATACGTGCTCACACACACACACACACACACACACACACACACACAAGGTCTGGACAAGTTAGCCTTCCTGATAATATCTTTCTGGAAGGGAATTTGGAAAAGTATCAATATATCAGTTTCCATGCTCACTAGTAGACTGTGAGACAGTCAGCCAGCCAAACTGCACCCTCACAAGCGATTCAATTCTGAGACGCCTCAGGTTTGCTCGATCACACTGAACTCACTTCCTGACATATCAAGACCAAAAAGCACAGAACACCTACTCTGAGCAGTTACCCCAGACCCCTCCACGTTTTTATCGGACTCTTCTTTCCTCCCTGAACCTAGGTTTCCTGGCTACCTAGACCAGCTTCCTCTTTTGTTTTGAGCCTCCAACATTTTACTTTGGAAAAGCTTTCAAACTTACAGAAGAATTCAAAGTATAGTGTAGTGAACTTTTACCCTTCATGTAGATTTAATGGTTAACATTTGGCCACACTTGACATCCCACACCTCTCCCTCCATCTCTCTCTTTCCACACGTGCATACACATGCGCATATTGTTATCATTATTATTGTTGCTTTTGCCAGGCTATTTAGGAGTAAGTTGCCGATATCCTGAACTTTTGTCCCTAGACACTTCCCTGTAAATCTCCTGGGAACAGGTACATTCTCTTGGATAAATATAGCTAAATTATTAGGTGTGGGAGGTTTATCTTTGATACAGTATTATTATCTAGCATGCAGACAGCCCATATTCAAATGTTATCAATGATATTCTTTATAGCAATTTTCTTTCAATCCAGGATCATATGCAGTGTTTAGTTTTACTCCTCTCCTAAGCCAGCTGCTTTTGACCACTTCGTTCAGCTCCCCTACCAGACCTCTGTTCCAGGAATAAGACCGTCTTTCCCAGCCTCACCTGTCTGAGACAATTCAGACTGGTTATGACACCAGGAACCATTCCATTCTATAAAGAGGGCCTGAGAACTGAAGAGCCACTCTTCTATAAGATTCTATATTTTGCCCTGTTGAAGGGACTGTGCTGGTGATGGATTTGCCTAAAAGGGGGCACTGCCCACCATGACTGTGAGGTCCACCTACAATATCCGGGAGTAGGAAGTCAACCCTCAAGCTGAGCCCCACCCCCATGTGAGCTTATCTACACTCCCCTTAAAATTAATGGCAACTTCAAATTGCAGTCAGCAAAATTCTTCCCCCAGACAGACTGAGCACTCTGATGGAGAATAACCATTATTAGCAGGTTGAAAACGCCTTCAGAAAGCAGTCATCTCAGGTGAAGTGACAATGACACTGTAGTTCATGTAGCAGACGATGCCATCTGAATAGTCTGTACAGAAGACAAAAAGAACCCTTAAACTGACCTTCATGGACCCAGAAAATCACCTCCCTAGAGCAGCCATAGCAAATAGAACATGTCCTGGACAGTGTGTGCTTAATAAAGACTGATACAACTTTACCCCCCAAATGATATTTACAACCAGACCTCTCCAGTTTCATATGTCTAACTGTGCATTTATCATTCCTTTACAGCTATCTCCAGCTTAACAACCCCAAAGAAAATTCCTGAATTGCGTTCTCCCCCAAAGCCTATTCTTTCTCCAGCCTTCCCCATCTTAATAGGTGGAACTCTCATCCACCCTGTTACTAAAGCCAGAAAGCTGGGGGAACTCCTCTACTCCAATGGCTTTACTTGGCATCTATATGCTGATCTTTGTCAAATCCATAACTCTAATTGTGGAAAGTCAAAATAAAATTAGTCATAACACTTCACATTACCCTAATCAAATATTGGTGGGCAGTGGAATTGCTGGGTCATAGGGTAATTTCATGTGTAACTCTCTGAGAAACTGCCAAACAGTTTTCCACAGCAGCCATACCATTTTACATTCCCACCCTCAACGGCTAATGAGTTTGAGCATCTTTTCAGGTGTTTGTTAGCCATTTGTACATCTTAGGTAAAACTGTTACTCAAATTTTCCATTTAAAAATTTTTTTATTTGTGAATAATTTTAGATTTACAGAAAAGTTGTTAATATAGTACAGAGAGTTTTCATGTATTCTTTTTCCCCCTCATATACTCTTCAACCAGCTTCCAATAAACACTTTTCATTAACCATGGTGCACTTGTCAAAACTAAGAAACTATCGATGGTACTGTACTATTAACCCTACTACAGATTTTACTTGGATTTCACCAATTTTTCCACTAATGTTCTTTTTCTGTTCCAGGAGCCAATACAGGACAGCATATGGCACTGAGTCGTCATGTCTCTTTAGTCTCCTCCAGACTGTGACAGTTTCTCAGTATTTCCCTGTTTTTCATGACCTTGAGGGTTTTGAAGAGTACAGGTCATGGATTTTGTACAGCATCCCTCAATTTGGGTTTGCCGATGTTTTCTCATGATTACACTAAGCTTATGAATTTTTTAGAAGAATATCACAGATGTGAAGTGCCCTTTTCATTGCATCATAGCAGGGAGCACATGATATAACAGCAGTAAGAATGAATGAACTACAACCCTAATCAACAGCATGGATGAATCTCACAAAGGAAGAAGCCTCATACAACATAATTCATAGTAGATGATTCCACAAGACTAAACTTATTTATGCCATTAGAAATCAAGGTACTGATTACCCTTGGGGGAGTGGTGACTAGAAGGAGGCAGAAAGGGGCTTTCTGGGTGCTGAGTTCTGTTTCTTGATCTGGGCTCTGCTTACACAGCTGTGTTCACTTTGTCATAATTTACCGGGGTTTACACTTATGATTTACGCACCTTTATAAATGGGTGTTGCATTTCAACTTAAAGTTCAAAAAATTTTCCCTGAGGGTCAGAGCATCTGGGTTCACATCCTGGCACTGCCACTTACTGTGCTAGGTGTAGGATCTCAGGAAACTTACTTAACCTCTCCAGTTTCAGCTTCCTCATCTATAAAATGGGCTAACAACATTTTTACAAGGGTGGGACTTCCCTGGTGGTCCAGTGGTTAAGACTCCAAGCTCCCAATGCAGGTGGCCTGGGTTTGATCCCTGGTCAGGGAACTAGATCCCGCATGCATGCCGCAACTAAAGGGCCTGCACGCGGCAACGAAGATCCCATTTGCCGCAACTAAGACTCAGCGCAGCCAGATAAATAAAATAAATAAATAAATATTATAAAAAAAACATTTTTACAAGGGTGTTGTGAGGATTAAATTATGTCATATATGAGAAAAAGTGATTTTAATTTCCAAAAAGTATATAGTGGTGGCAGTATGGATTCTGATAGATTCCAGTGAGAAGAGAAAGGATTTCACATTTCTCTCTACAGAGCCTGGGCACCAGGGCAAAGATAACAGCCAGAAAATGATATGACAAGTGGTTACAGCTTCAAGGGGATGTGACTAATAAAAAGAGTGAAAATTAATGCAAGTAATTATGACTAAAACATAACTAGATATGGGGCAATCTCTAGCTGCTAGTGTACTTAGAATTAATTTTTCTGCACTTTAGTTAGATTTCCATATGATCAGGAAAAATGTATATTCAAACAATGATGTAGGTAGTTAAAGGCAAACCTCCCTTTATTTCAGCTTTATGGCTATTTCTTACCAAATATATTTGAATTAGAAATAATAAGATGTTTAAACGCTCTGACACTGGACCCTATTAACTTAAAAAATCTTGATGGCCAGAAGAGAGAAAATGGCCATTTTAAGGTTGAAAGCAGCTTTTCTCCTGTTTGTCTATGAGTGGATGCACAGTTCTCATTAGGGGTAAATATTTGGAATCACGATGTTCCACGATGACCCCAGTGACTCCTGCCTCCTGATATTCACACACTTGTGAATTCACACACTCTCCCACGTTAGACTAGGGTTGGTCCGTGTGATCAATAGAATATGGCAGAAATGTTGGTATGTCATTTCTGAAATAAGGATATAAAATATAATGGCCTCCATCTTGGGTTCTCTCTTGCTCTTGCTACTTCTTGAATCACTCACACTGGGGAAGCCAGCTACATGTCAAGAGAACACCCAAGGGAGCCTATGGTGAGGAAATAGCCAGTGAGGAACTAACCAGCAAACACATAAGTTTAGAGGCAGATGTTCCCCCAAGCAAGATTTCAGATGAGACCCAGCTGAGAGCTTGACTGCAACTTCATGAGAGACTATAAACCATAAGGACCCACCTACTCTACTCCTGGATTCCTGATGTACAGAATCTGTGAGATAATGTTGTTTGTTTTAAGCTGCTAAATCGGGGGGCGGGGGGGAAGATTCCTTACACAGCAATAGATTGTTAATAGAGATGATTAGTTTATTTATGCAAATATAAAGCCAGAATCCAATTTTGGAATGGAGAAGTCTGGGGAAATGTGGGGCTAAACAGATTTGCACAATAATGTAAAAAGATATCAGTTATCTTAATTACAAGCTTGCATCTCTTTAAGGATTCTGATAATGATAGGAAAGTTTTTTCTCTGGTGTACAGGGGAGGGTACTGGGACTTTGACTAGACTATATAGTCAAGGTCATTCCCAGTGAAGATAGGTAGGTTGGCTCCCCACCACAGTGGTGGGCTGGCAGCTAATAAGAGAGAAGGCTAGTAGGAGATCACCTGGGCACAGTTATATTGATTCTAGGGCAAATGGATTGTAGAAGCCACATTGTCTAAAGTACAATTTTGAGCTTTTCTCCTGTTAAAATTCTTCTTGTTGTTTCAAACCTCCAATAAAAAGAAGGGCTTGTGATAATGATTCAGCTCCAGCAATACGGGAGGGTGGCCAAGGTGGCCTAAAAGTACAGAAGTCTAAGGTGACTAGTAACAGCAAGGACATATTTGTCACTATGCCATGAGGATTCTCAAAAATACATGGAGGGGGGGACTTCCCTGGTGGCGCAGTTGTTAAGAATCCACCTGCCAATGCAGGGGACAGGGGTTCGAGCCCTGGGCTGGGAAAATCCCACATGCCACAGGGCAACTAAGCCCATGTGCCACAACTACTGAGCCTGCGCTCTAGAGCCTGCGAGCCACAACTACTGAGCCCACGTGCCACAACTACTGAAGCCTGTGCACCTAGAGCCTGGGCCCCGCAACAAGAGAAGCCACCTCAACGAGAAGCCTGTGCACAGCAACGAAGAGTAGCCCCCGCTTGCTGCCACTAGAGAAAGCCCGCACGCAGCAACGAAGACCCAATGCAGCCATAAATAAATAAATAAGTTTATAAAAAAATACGTGGGGAATGGAAATAAAGACAAAAATAAACAAATGGGACCTAATTAAATTTAAAGGCTTTTTCACAGCAAAGGAAACCGTAAGCAAAATGAAAAGACAACCTACGGACTGGAAAAAAATATTTGCAAACAATGCGATTGACAATGGACTAATTTCCAAAATATACAAACAGCTCATACAGCTTAATATCAAAAAACAAACAACCCAATCAAAAAATGGGCAGAAGACCTATATAGACATTTCTCCAAAGAAGACATACAGATGGCCAACAAGCACATGAAAAGATGCTCAATATCACTAATTATCAGAGAAATGCAAATCAAAACAACAATGAGGTATCACCTCACACAGGTCAGAATGGCCATCATTAAAAACTCTGCAAATATAGAACAAAAAAACCTTAAAATTTGTATGGGGGCACAAAAGACCCTGAATAGCCAAAGCAATCTGGAGAAGAAAAATGGAGCTGGAGGAATCAGGCACCCTGACTTCAGACTATACTACAAAGCTACAGTCATCAAAACAGTATGGTACTGACACAAAAACAGAAATATAGATCAGTGGAACAGAATAGAAGGCACAGAAATAAACCCAGGCACCTATGGTCACCTAATCTACGACAAAGGAGGCAAGACTATACAATGGAGGAAAGACAGTCTCTCCAATAAATGGTGCTGGGAAAACTGGACAGCTACATGTAAAAAAAATGAAATAAGATCATTCTTTAACACCATACACAAAAATAACCTCAAAACGGATTAAAGACCTAAATGTGAGACTGGACACTATAAAACTCCTAGAGGAAAACAAAGGCAGAACACTCTCTGACATAAATCGCAGCAATATCTTTTTCAATTCGTCTCCCAGAGTAATGGAAATAAAAACAAAAATAAACAAATGGGACCTAATTAAACTCAAAAGCTTTTGCACAGCAAAGGAAACCATAAACAAAACAAAAAGACAACCCACAGAATGGAAGAAAATATTTGTAAATGATGCGACTGACAAGGGATTAATCGCCCAAATTTACAAACAGCTCATGCGGCTCAGTATCAAAAAAAATGAAACTCAATAAAAAAACAGGCAGAAGACATAAATAGACATTTCTCCGAAGAATACATCCAGATGGCCAAGAGGCACATGAAAAGATGCTCAACATTGCTAATTATTAGAGAAATGCAATTCAAAACTACAATAAGATATCACTTCACACCAGTCAGAATGGCTATTATCAAAAAATCTACAAATAATAAATGCCGGAGAGGGTGTGGAGAAAAGGGAACCCTCCTACAGTGTTGCTGGGAATGTAAATTGGTAAGCCGCTAAGGAGAACAGTATGGAGGTTCCTTAAAAAACTAAAAATAGAATTACCATATGACCCAGCAATCCCACTACTGGGCATACACCCAGAGAAAACCATAATTCAAAAAGACACATGCACCTCACTGTTCATTGCAGCACTATTTACAATAGCCAGGTCATGGAAGCAACCTAAATGCCCATTGACAGATGAATGGATAAAGAAGATGTGGCACATATATACAATGGAATATTACTCAGCCATAAAAAGAAACGAAATTGAATTATTTGTAGTGAGGTGGATGGACCTAGAGACTGTCATACAGAGTGAAGTATGTCAGAAAGAGAAAAACAAATACCATATGCTAACACATATATATGGAACCTAAGAAAAAAAAAATGGTTCTGAAGAACCTAGGAGCAGGACAGGAATAAAGACGCAGACGTAGAGAATGGACTTGAGGACACGGGGAGGGGGAAGGGTAAGCTGGGACGAAGTGAGAGAGTGGCATGGACATATATACACTACCAAATGTAAAATAGACAGCTAGTGGGAAGCAGTCGCATAGCACAGGGAGATCAGCTCGGTGCTTTGTGACCACCTAGAGGGGTGGGATAGGGAGGGTGGGAGGGAGGGAGACGCAAGGGGGAAGAGATATGGGGATACATGTATATGTATAGCTGATTCACATTGTTATAAAGCAGAAACTAACACACCATTGTAAAGCAATTATACTCCAATAAAGATGTTAAAAAATAAAAAGATAACCAACAAGGACCTACTGTATAGCACAGGGAACACTGCTCAATATCCTGTAATAACCTAAATGGGAAAAGAATTTGAAAAAGAATTGATACATGTACATGTATAACTGAATCACTCTGCTGTACACCTGAAACTAACACAACGTTGTTAATCAACTATGCTCTAATACAAAATAAAATAAAAAGATAAAATAAAATAAAAACTCTGCAAATAATAAATGCTGGAGAGGGTGTAGGGAAAAGGGAACCCTCCTACACTGTCGGTGGGAATATGAATTGGTGCAGCCACTGTGGAGAACGGTATGGAGGTTCCTTAAAAACTGAAAATAGAGTTACCATATGATCCAGCAATCCCACTCCTGGGGATATATCTGGAGAAAACTCTAATTCGAAAAGATGCACCCCAATGTTCATAGCAGCACTATTTACAATAGCCAAGACATGGAAGCAATGTACACATATATCGACAGATGAATGGATAAAGAAGATGTGATAGATATATACACACACACACACACACACACACACACAATGAAATTCTATTCAGCAATAAAAAAGAATGAAATAATGCCATTTGCAGCAACATGGATAGACCTAGAGATTATCATACTAAGTGAAGTAAGTCAGAGAAAGTCAAATATCATATGATATAACTTATATGTGGAATCTAAAAAAACGATACAAATGAACTTATTTACAAAACAGAAATAGACTCACAGACATAGAAAACACACTTATGGTTACCAAAGGGGATAGTGAGGGGGGGTGGAGATAAATTAGGAGCTTAGGATTAACATATACACACTACTATATATAAAACAGCTAAACAATAAGAACCTACTGTACAGCACAGGGAACTATACTCAATATCTTATGATAACCTATAATGGAAAAGAATCTGAAAAAGAATATATATAATATATATATGTATGACTGAATCACTTTGCTATACACTTGAAACTAACACAGCATTGTAAATTAACTGTACTTCAATTAAAAAAAAATACATGGGGAAGAGAACCCAGTAAAAGACTAGACTACTTGCAATCATGGAATGTACAAGCTCAAATTATAGTGGCCTCGTTTTAAAGGGGAGGGTGAATGAGCCTTGAACACTAGAGAACTTGGAGAGGAGAATGATGATGTCCCCGCCCTCTCCGTCTACAGCTTTGCACAATGTCTTGTTGCTCCTTTAAGAATCAGGAAAAGTAGAAGTACACCTCAAGTTTTGATTTTCAGTGGACATTCTGGGTTGACACCCCAGTATTGGTTCTTTCTTTTTCTTTCCTAACAGAATCCCAGTTTTGATCAGGGGTCCATCCCTGCCTCATGTAGCCATGTGGTTCTCAAAGTGTGGTCCCCAGTTCAGCAGCATCAGTATCACCTAATAACATGTTAGAATTGCAAATTCCTGGTCCCCACTCAGACCTACTGAATCAAAAACTCTGTGGGTGCAGCCTAGCACTCTGTGTTTTAAAGTAAGTCCTCCAAGCGATTCTGATGCGCTCTAAAGTGTGACAACCATTGGTCTAAGGGGATCCCACTCCCTTGGTGATGACAGGGTTGGGAATGGTTACATGACCTGATTCTGGTCAATTACACTTGAAGAGACAACTGCTATACAGCTTTTGGGGAAAGTTTGCTCATTTCTAAAAGAGAGGCATATAAAAACATGGTCGGTCTACATCTTCCAGATGTTGCTATATTTGGAACTGTTGCAGCTATCTTACTACACGCCTAAGGACAAAGCTTACACTGAGAATGTCAGAGCTAAGAGATGGAAAGATCCCAAGATTTTCATGATTATCACTGAAAATCAACCAAATAAAAATCTGCCGTACCTTTGGTCTTTCTGTTTTGTGAGATAGTGTATTTCAGTGGAAGTAGATAATGAATGAGCCAAGGGCAAAACTATGAGAAAGATGGAGGTGGGGAGGTGGATGATATTTAAAGGGGAAAGAATGCAAGAGGGCTGAACATTTGCACGGATTCAGCTGCTCAGGTTTTTCAGAGTCACAAGGAAGAGCTGATCACTGAATAATGACAGCCATGTATGTTTAAGACTGCACAAAAATACAAGACAGAATGGGAAAGGGCCCCACCAGCTACATACAAACTCCAGGCCCCAATTCACTCAGCTTTGAGACATGCTCCCAGTTTAATAAGCAACTAAGATTATCACTAAATATTGCTTGGAACTCTGCCTCTCAGCTTTTTTCTTCACAAAGACAGCATTTGATTGTGTTGGGTTGGTGACAGTGGGTGTTGAGCACCTGTACTGGACAGAGTTCAAGCCAGCCACTTCAGAGGCAGCAGAGCTCCCTGGGGCCAGCACAGCTGGCTGCCTTGCAGTTAATTATGATGGTGCCCAGTCCAACGATCTGTGACTAGAATAGTGAATGGTTAACAAAATAGGCTATAGAATAATCATGCCCGAGGCAGGGAGAAAATAGTTGGGGCCACCACCTCAAATAAAGTAGCTAAGTGAAGAGCAGATTTGGGAGTGTCATTGATTTCTTTTGTTTTTATTCCATCCAATGCAATGGAATTTTTCTTAAACCAGTGGTGCTACTGGTACTGAATTTTAATAGTCAACAGGAATTTACCTAAATGCCCACTGTGCCTCCTGAGAGAAATAAGAAAAGCTGGCAATAGACTGGGCCTCAAGACTGGCTGGCATCACAAGGGCTGGGTATCAGCCTGACTGGTCCAGAAACTCCGGAAACATCAAACAATGGATTTGTGAATACAACAGAGACAGATTTATAAGCTGTAAAGTCAATTAATTGTTTGTTTAGGAAGCTATTAATTTATTCAATAAACATTATTAAAGATCTGCTATGTGTTAAGACTTTGTGCTATGTTCTGTGAGATATGTAAAGAACAATACATGATCCCTATCTTGCCTTCCAGTAGACTATAATCTAGTGAAAGATGACAAATTATATAAATCAATTTACTGGTAGTTTAAGGTCAGTATTTTAATAATGGTACAAAGTAGAGGTACAACACTTCAGAGGAAAAAGTCATTTGTAACTGAGGTAGTTAGAGAACATATTATGAAATGTCCACCTGAACACCCAACTGAATTGGATGTTGACCTATGAAAGTCAAAGTAATAGTATTTTAGACAGAGGAGAGACATGAGCCAAAGATCTGAGGCATGAGGTTGATTTAAGCACCCATAACTTGTTTTTATTGCTTTTGTAAGTGATTTTTTTAAATTCTATGTTCCAATTCTCCATTCCTGGTGTCTAAGAGCACAATCAAGTTTTGAATATTGATATTATATCCGGAAGCCTTTCTTATTCCAAATAGTTTGCAAATTCTCTTGGATTTTTCCATAAACAATTATCTGTGAATAGTGGCAGTGTTGTTTCTTATTTTCCAATCCACAACTCTTCTTTCCTCTTGTTTTGTTACTGTTGCTATAACTTTTAATAAAATGTTGAATAGGAGTTTAGCAGCATATACCCTTGTCTTCTTCCTGAATTTAAAAGGAATGTTTCTAATGTTTCACTATTAAAAATGAAGTTTGCATGAATATTTTTCTCTATCTATTGAGATGATTGTGTTGTTTTCTTCTTTAATCTATTAATATAGTGATTTAAATTAATAAATGTCCTAATGTTAAACTCTCTTTTTTTCTTGGCTTAAAGAAAATTTGATCATGATGTATTTTTTCCATATCTTGCTGGATTCAGTTTGCTAATAACTCATTTTGGATTTTTGTGTCAATGTTTACAACTGAGATTGGCCCATAATTTTCCTTTCTCATACTGTCCTAAAATCAGGCGCGAACTGCATGAGAAAGGAGTTAAGGAGCTTTCCTTCCTTTCAATTCACTGGGAAAGTGAGTGTATAATATTAGCATTACCTGTTCCATTAATACTTGGAAGGAATTGTCTATATAACTATCTGGGCCTGGTGTTACCTTTGCAGAAAGATAATTTTTAAATGATGTTTATTGTTTAGAAGACAATGAAAGTTATCTATTTCTTCTTTCATTCACTTCCATAACATATTTTCCGAGGAATTTATCTGTTTTATCTATGTTTTCAAATGAATTAGTATTAAATTGTTCATAATAACCTCTTACTATGTTTAATTTCTGAAGCAACTGTATTTTCATTCCTAATCTTATGTGTGCTTTCTATCTTTTCTCAATATTAATCCTGTCAGAAGTTTGTCTATTTTATTAGTCAAAAAGACAACTTTTGCCTCTAATGACCCTATCATATCTTTAATTTCTATTTAATTTTTGCTCTTTATTAACTCTTTCCTTCTACTAGTAATTTTATTCATTTCTTCTTATTCTAATTTCTTAAATTGGATTCTTAGCTCATTCATTTTCAGTCTTTCTCCTTACTATGTTTAGTTTTACCCATGTTTACCAATTTCTTTGTTCTCAATTTTTAAACCTCACTCCTTCCTTTTGAGTCAGTTGCGTTTTTGTAGATTCCATAGAGTTTTCTATGTAGACAATCATATCACCAAGAGTAAGAGACAGTTTTATTTCTTCCGTTTCAATCTGTGTGGCTTTTGTTTTTCACAGCACCTCCAGTATAATGGTGAATAGAAGTAGTGAAAACAGACATTCTTGCCTCATTCTCAATCTTAGGGGGAAAGCATTTAGTCTTTCACCATGATGCTACTCATATGTTTTTCACAGATACCTTTTATCAGGTTGAGAAGGTTCCCTTCTATTCTTAGTTGGCTGAGAGTTTTTATTTTGAATGGATTTTGAATTTTCTCAAGTGCTTTTTCTACATTTATTGAGATGTTTTTATTTACTCCTTTATTCTTTTAATATGGTGAATTACACTGATTGATTTTCAAATGGTAAATAAGTCTTGCATTACTGACATAAATCTCACTTGGCTATGATGTGGCATCCTTTTTATATATTGCTGGTTTAATTTTCTAAAATTTAAGACTTTTGCATCTACAGTTTTCAGTTCCTTCTTCATTTCTTGTCCCTAAGGACTTCCTACGCTTTCTTGTGAGTCTATTTATGCTTTTAAAAGTGTGTTTGACATATACTGTTGAGAATTTCTTGGTGTTTGTTTGGGTGTATGTTCATATGAGAGGGATGAGGATAAAAATATGGCATTTTACTTGTGCTATATTCTTCAACAGACACCAGCATAGTTTGGCTGGAACAGAAAGCTTATATAGGGAAACAGTAGGCATATAATGGTTTGAAACATCAGATATAGAGCCAGATATTTCTGGCTTCAAATATTGGCTCTGCCATTTCCTTTGGACAAATACCTTCTTTTATTCATTCAACAAATATTCATTGAAATCCTACATTCCAGTGTATCAATTAGTGATAAGTGCTACCTACAAAGAAAAATCCATTAAGCTAAGGATCTAGAGAGTGGGGTAAGTGGAGGGGAGTTGGCTATTTTGTATAGGTCATCAGAGAAGAGTTCTCTGGCGAGTTACCATTTCAAAAGAGACCTGAAAGAAACAAAGGAGTAAACTCTTAAGATTTCTTGGGGAAAAGCATTTGTAGCAGAGGCAATAATAAGTGCAAATGCCTTGAGGTGAGGACATACTGAACTGTTCAAGAAACAGTACAGAGGCCAGAGCGGCTAGAGAGGAGTTACTGAGGGAGCGAGGGGTGGAAGCTTGGGTCAGATTTGAGGAGGTAACAATAGGCCATGATTTAGACTTTAGATTTTACACTGAGTGAGACGAGAGCCATTGGAAAACTTCTGAGAAGAGGTATGATGCAATATGACTTTTATTTAACAGTATCTGTCTGGGGCTGCTACATTGAGAAACTTCGGTAGAGAGCAAAGGTGAAAGTGGGCAAATTAGGTACAGAACTATTCCAGTAATCAAGGTGAGAAGTAGTCAGTAAATTAGACCAGGAGTATAGAGTTGGAGGTGGTGAGAAATGGTTATATTCTGGATATATTTTGATGGTAAACTGATGGATTAGATGTGTGGTTTTAAAAGAGGAGAGGACTCAAAGGCATCTCCAAGATTTTTGGCCTGAAAAACTTGAATAGTGGAGTTATCACCTCCCAAAAATGGGGAAAGGTTGTAGGGGGAGAAGGTTTAGGGAATGTGGAAAATAAAGGGTTCAGTTTTGAATATCTTAAGTTTGAAATAAGTAATATACACCCAAATCGAGATGATAAGTATGCATCTAGATGTATAGGTATTAACTTCATGTGATACTGTGAGACCGGAGTTGTAAGCTGTGCCTCAGTTTCTACACTTTAAATATGAAGATTAACTGGATCTGCCTCACAGAGTTTTTGCATTAAATGAGATCACATATGAAAAAGGTTTGCCACGGTGGCTGGCGCAAAGAAAGCATTCAATAAATGGTAGCTATTATTATAAAAGTGGAAGGAGAGTTGAGGCCAGCCTTTGGAGCAAGGGTCTTAGATCATTATCTAAGGGACTCAATTTTGTTCTGAAAGCAACAATGAACCGATGAAGGTTTTGAGCAAGAAGGTGACGTCATCAAAGTGGTACCAAACACTGTAGAGGGTCAAGGAGAATGAGCACTGAGAGTAGGCTGCTTGACTTGATGGCAAAGAAATCACTGGAAACCTTTAAAAAGCACTGTTTCATGGAATAAGCGGTTTAACAAGTCACTTGCAGGTGAGGAATTAGAAGTAAAATAATGAAAGGAGACAAATAAGCAAGTGAAGGAAGCATCCAAATATAAGAAAGAAGAGGAGGTCAGCTAACCTAGGAGCTAATCTCTTCAAATTCTTGCCCTGCATCAAGGCTCTTCAAGGCCCTTAGCTTACCCAGCTCACCTAGCCATGCACTCTACAACCTCTGTATGTTTTTGTCACAGGAAAACTGGCTTCCATCCTCCCTGCCTCCCCTTCCCCAAGCACACACACAAAGTCAAGCCTTCAAACACCTTGGCCCATGTTCTTAGGCTTACCTGGAATGGCAGCCTTGAACCACCTCCCTGCTTTTATGCAAATTAACCCTTCCTCTAATGTTCATTTCCTCAAGGAAGCCTGGGTTACCATCCCACCCCACAGTATGTTGTCCCTCATCTGACCTTCTTCAGCACTTGTCTGTACTCCTCATTTGGTCTTTATGTGCTACCTTTTATTGTTATTTATCTTTTGTGTATATCTTCTCTCTCTCCAAGTGGATTATAAGATCCTCAAGGGCCTTATTCTTCTTCGTATTTGCAGTAATGAGCACACGAGAAGCGCTCAATAACTGGCTGTTGTTGATGATGATTACAATAAATTGAATTGAGGAATAATGTCATCAAGCTATGGCAGCCTGGTGAGTCACCCTTATCACTGCGGAGAGAGACTTATCAAGGAAATAGAAGTATTCACATTAGCCTGACAGGGCTCTCGTCCCTGGGGTTGTGCTAAAGTCACATACTTCTTTTTCTCCACGTTGGTGCTCCCTTTTAGCTATTTGAACATATAGCATCCAACTTTTATAATACGCTCTGACTTCTAAGCCTTTAGCTCATTTAAGGTTGTTTGCTTCCTGATGAAAACTAGGGATACACCTTAATCTCATGCAAATCACACTTTGGGCTGCATAATTTACTCCAAATAACTTACTCTACATTCATGATGTGTGGATCTTGGTTAATTTCACAAGGGACTCGCATCTCTGTTTATCTTTTCTGTTTCAACTTTTCTCTAATTTCCAGCGTGTAGTTGTGGTCTACCTGGGTTTGCATTAATGTAATCGGCAGATTCAGAAAGCCCCGCTAAGGGTTTGAACTAGGACAGAACGTGGAGACAAGTGACTTCATAATGGTCTACACTGTCTAGCCACTGATGATTTATAGCTTAGATTAAGGGCTGCCATAGAAAGACAGCTTCTGAACCCCCTTCTTATGTGTGGATGAATCTTACGTTTGGGGATCTCTCAGCAAATGAGTCTGAGTGAGGCAGAGCTTCTCTCTCACCATAGAAGCTAAAAACGCCTTTCCCAACACTTCCTGCAGCTAGGGTTATGGGCACATGATCTGACTCGGCTGATCACAGGCATGGATCCTAGTGACACACAGAGCAGAGAGGGAGAAATCGTACTGGAGGCCACAGTCCTGACCAGTGTGTAGGTACAGAAGTCTGGAGTTCAGGGCTCCAGAGCAGCTACAGCAGTGTCCTCGCTGTATAGGATTTGGAGCATGATCGTGGCTATGGCTGCAGAGCCACTCTTGTTCCTGCCTATTTTCTAAGTCTAGTTCTCCTGCCTTTCCAGCAATTCTGTGGATGACAAAATGTCCTCCCCCCAGCTACACATTTTTAGTTTGAAAAATTTCAAATATTCAGGACAGTTGAAAAATTAGTACATTCAATTCCTGTATATACTTCACTTGGATTCACCAATTTGTTTACATCTTGCTGTATGTGCTTTCTCTCTCTTATGTATACATAT
This sequence comes from Eschrichtius robustus, assembly GCF_028021215.1. Lineage (NCBI taxonomy): Eukaryota > Metazoa > Chordata > Mammalia > Artiodactyla > Eschrichtiidae > Eschrichtius > Eschrichtius robustus. The sequence goes on along the minus strand of NC_090845.1, from coordinate 119,822,848 downwards.
ATGTATGTACAGGTATATCACATACCATGACACACATATATCATATATTAATACATTTGCAAACAATTTGCGGACCATGAGGTTTTGTTAATAGCTAAAATGTGTAACATTTATTTTATTTTTTAGACATCATGAGATTTTACTCCTAAATACTTCAGCACGTATCTCCTAAGAACAAGGACAATCTCCTACATAATCACAATACCATTATCATACCCAAGAAAGTTAATAATCATTCCATAAAATCATCTTAATATACAGTATATACTCAAATTTCCCCAACTGTCCCCCAAATGCCTCCTATGTTTTCTTTTTCCCAATCCAGGCGCCAATGAAGCTTTGTACACTGCATTTAATGGCCATGTCTCTTCAGTCTTTTAACCTAGAGCAATCCCTTCCCCATTTTGTTTTCTTGACAAAACTTTTTTCCATGTGTTCTGGCTAGTTGTCTTGTAGACTATCCCACATTCAGGATGTCTCTGATTACACTCTCATCATTAGATTCAGGTTAAACACTCTTAGGCAGAAGTACTTCATATATGCTGTTGTGTACTTGTTATTTTATCACATCGGGAGGCACATAATGTCATATGGGTGATCCTAAGACTGATCACTTGAAGCGGTGACTATCACATCTCACCACGGTAAAACCACATTGTTCCCTTTGTAGTTGGTCATTAATCTGTGGGGTGATACGTTGACACCATGTGAATATCCTGTTGCCCAAACTAATTTTCACTCAATGGTTTTGGCAGCCATTGATGATCCTTGCCTGATTAATTATCACATTGGAGGTTGGAAAATGTTGTTTCTAATTCTGTCATTTTTTCCACATTTGAAAATTAATATTACTCTGAAAAGAAGAGCTTTCCTTCCACCTCACCGCCCGCCCCCATCACTTCAGACTCATGGATTGTTTTCATTTCATTATAATACATTACCAAGATCATTATTTATGATGTTAAAATTGTCTGAAATTTGATTAGTGAGAACACTTCAAACCAATCCCTGTGTCCTTGCGACTTGACCCCATTAGTGTTTGAGTACTTCTTTCTTTCTAGCACCTAAAGTGTTCCAGGCTCACCTTGTACTTTCTCCGCCCCAGCCCTGTAATCAGCCATTTCTCCAAGGGGCCTTGGTTCTTTTTAGTAGGGAATGGTATTTGGAAACCAGTATCTGAGCTCTAGGTCTGCTCATTGCCACTGGGTTGTCATTACTCCTAAGCCCTTTGAGTGACTAGAGCTAGGAAAAACATACATACATACATAAAATGAATTCATACTGATGTTTTTAATTTAAATTTAATGTTAGAGGGCTTTCCTTTACTTTATATTACTTTATACTCACACCTCTTGTACTGTGAAAATCTTGGTTCCTAGTAACATTAAAAATTCACTTATTTGCTTTATCCTATATGCAAAAATATAATGTACTATTAACGATAAATTAGTAAATTTTATAATTACTATGCAGCTCTTTTTGTTCTTAGAACATATTCTAATGATGTACATAGTCAGAGAACTGTGGTTAACATTTTTTAAAGAAACTTGAATTTTCTTTTCTCTCTGTGGTTTGTTATAAATGTGATATTTAGTTAGGTTCATTTGTTTCTATTTGTATTAAGTTTTAAGATTTGATATTTCATCCCTTTTTATTGAATTTTCTTTTTTAATACATAAAACATTTACATGTTAAAAAGTCAAAAGTCTCTAAAAAGTTACCATTAGAGAAGTTTTTCTTCTATCCTCTGTACCCAGTTTCCAGTAACCCCCATAGATTCTGTCTTATCCTTTCTCTATTTGTTTTTGTAAGGAAAAAATACACATACAAATTTATATATATATATTCTTATTTACCACACAAAAAGCATGCCATGTTTAGCAATTTTCCTTTTTCACTTAATAATACATAATACATCCTGGAAATTATACCATATCATTTCACAGACTGTGCCTCATTCTTTTATACAGCTGTTTGTACTCTGTTTACTCCGTGTCTTAAAATTCTTTCTCTCTCCCATGGTACCTAGCACTATCTCTGGATGATAGCAGATAAATTACAAATATTGGCTAAACAAAATAATAATAGTATAAATTGCAGCATAAGCTACTATGGTTAGACTTAAAGAAGAACACCCTACAGTAAGATTAAGTTGCTTAAAATTGCTTAAAGAGATTGTAGAAAATATTTTCCTAAAGATTTTAGGGATTACAGGGGGAAAAAGCAGCAGTCTAGATTAAGATGTATAGCTCATCCAGCATCCACTCTAACAAACCTCATTACTCAGAAAATTTTTAAAGCTGAGATAAATTAGAATAAATACTACACCAATATTAAAAGAGTTTTTGAAATACCACTATAGCGCTAAAATATTCACCCAGCTGGGAACACTTTCTTCACAGTGACACTACCAAGATGTGATTTAGTAGTGAATTTCCTTAAGATTTTGAAATCCTATAATGATAGGTCATTTACTGAGCTCCTCCCCATCCCCCCAGTTGTGGACTTTGGCACATACTGTGCCTTTTCCTCGCCTGTAGTTATCACCAAGTTTATTTTTTAAGAATACAGAAAAGCATATGCATTCACTAGCAAGCTTTTCTACTGAATGTTAAAAAAGCCTAGTTCATATTGGGACTTGGACATATGCTCCGATGCTAGGGTACCTTTTAACAGTCCTCAAGAACTTTGTTCAAATTTTTGTGCCTTGATTAAAGTATTTGATTCTCTAACAACCCCACATTGCCACAAAACACCTTGCTTTTCAAAGTGTTGCTGGAAAGATCCGGTCTAGAGCCTTGCTACGTACTCAAGAGTGCGGTCCAGGAACCACTGCGTCAGCATCATCTGGGAGTTTGTTAGATATGCAGAATCTCAGGCCCCCATCCCAGACCTATCGAGTCAGAATCTGTATTTTAACAAGATTCACCAGGTGATTCGCGATGCACATTAGAATGTGAGAAGCACTAATGTAACATTTGCATGAGAATCAAACAGTTTAACAAGAATATCCCAACAAATCAGCAGGTAGACAGTGTTAATCACATTTGTTGCTACTGAAGGGGGTGGGGGAAAGATATTGACAGAGTGGAGTCACTGCATAAGGAGATGGCGGAGGGAATAGTAAAGAAAGATTATTTAGATGGTTCCCCAACCGGAAGTTTGGTTCTGCCCCAAATCCAGAGGTTTGTAAAATCCCTCTCAACAAAAGGGAGTGGGGTGGGACTTCCCTGGTGGCGCAGTGGTTGGGAATCCGCCTGCCAATGCAGGGGACACGGGTTCGAGCCCTGGTCCGGGAGGATCCCGCATGCCGTGGAGCAGCTAGGCCCGTGCGCCACAACTACTGAGCCCACGTGTCACAGCTGGTGGAGCCCATGCGCCTAGAGCCCGTGCTCCGCAACAAGGAGAGGCCAACCCAATGAGAAGCCCGCGTATCGCAGCGAAGAACAGCCCCCGCTCGCTGAAACTAGAGAAAGCCCTCGTGCAGCAACGAAGACCCAACGCAGCCAAAAATAAATAAATTTATAAAAAAAAAAAAAGGGAGTGGGGGAGGCATGGAAAAAGAAAAGGAAGAGATACAGATAATGCTGTGGAGGCCAGAAGACATCAAAAAACCGGAGCTTCAGTCCTGCTGGCAAACTTGTTGTAACTGGGGCACAAATTAGTGATGAAGGAAGGATTATGAATACGGCACAGGTTAGGAGCAGCCAGCAGAGCAGCTGGTAGTGCCCAGCTCAGAGGATCTGGCTTTCGGTACAGCAGAATCCTTCCCCTCCCCTTGATTTACTCTCCAGTGATGGTGAGTTTTCTAAAGACCTACACACACCTGATAATAATGGAGATTTTGTGAAACTTTTCTCCTTGATATGCAATCTACAAATTTGTTGTGTATTTTTTATTAATTAAACCTCTTCTTATAATGATGTCTTAAGAGTGCTTGTGCATGTGAGCATGTGTGTGGTGAGGGGGGCGGGGAGGAACAATCGAGCACCTTTCTCTAGACCTAATAGGGTAAATGGGCCTTGAGAAGGTGAGTGAAGAGGGTAAGATGCCCCCCAAGTCACTACTGGGACCCCTGAATTTGCTTCATCAAAACAATGGTGAGCTACATCCTTAAGTTCAGAAACCACTGAAATCCCTTGACATTCACCTACGACATGACTTTACTGACTTACGATTCAAGACCATGAAGAGCCCTCCTCTCCAAGAGTGGGGAGCCGCCAAAACTGAACTGAATCATCTAAATCTGCTGTGATTTTTATTCATGGTCTACAAAGTTGAGGTTGCCAGATGTGTGAGAGAGAGAGAGAGAGAGATTAGATGATGCTAGGAAATGCAATACTTCCCCCAAACAGAACCAGGCCACGCAGATCCTGTTCTGCCTTCCATTCTAGCCGGAAAGAGATTTATTTTCTTCCAATTCTGCAACAATCTGTATTATCTGAGGCTTTGCCCTCATTCTCTTCCTCCACAGCCCCTTTCAAATCCTTGTTTAGAATCACGGGGAGGGAGGGAGGCACCTTTCACCTGAGTTTTCAATAATGCTATCACAGAAAGAGAAGCCCCAAAGAAATATGAACCCCACTGTTTGTGCACATGAAATGGCATGGCACGTACTCAGCTATTTCTTTTAATAAAGAAACAAGTAAATTCGTTGCACAGAGTAATACTAAAATTGGTTTCCTCCCTGCACAAAACCATGAAGATATTTATATATAATTTATCTTTCTAAGTTGTCATGTGGCAAAAGACCGCTTGCTGTGCAGCAGGCTTCTCTTGCTACTTAGAGAGAATTACGTGATTAAATAGAGACCTGAAAAGTTTTGAACAAGCACTGAAGAAGAAAAGGTTTCCTCTTCAAGCCTTAATGAAGTGAGCTCATTCCTCCTCCAACATCAACTTAGCCCTGTGTAGTTTGTTTTCTTGCGGGTTAATCACTGACCAGAGCCGCAGTGCGGACCACCAGTTTCCAATAAACCATAAAAGGCCGATCAGCAGCCATTGTGCTTTTCTGTAGGGCTTAGCAGACAGCAGCTGAATAAACCTGTTCAAAGTCAGAACAGTCAAGCAGGAGCGCAGAGGCCCAACCGGTGCCTCTGGTGAATCCTGAAAAGCAAATTAATTTATTAGAACATAATTGATAGCATGTGCAAATACACTAGCCAAAGACTCCCCTGTGCTAATTTCGGCATAATTAAATATGGGGCAGTTTAATGAATAGTGTTCCGGGAAAGCAACATTATGATAAATATCCAATTATTACTTACTGTATCCCATACTTGCTATGTTATATGCAGGCCAATGCCTCTGTTTCGGGGTTTAGAGAAAATCCAGAGGGAAAGAAAAGACCTAACAAACTGTGATTCCTCTGAATTAAGCTTTAAATAAAGGCTGTTGCAAGTGAAATACGCCCAGAAAGAGAATTACTTGAATATGCAGGGAAAGGAGGACATGAAATCTATCAATTATATTTTCATGTAAATGCACATGTTCTTTCTTCTTTGGAGAGTTTCACAGTTGTGAGTCTATTGAAAGCCTCTGTGCAAACGTTGTCTAAACAAGGGCTTCCCTTAAAAAAAAAAAACAAAACAAAACTCCACCTGCCAAGGTAGACTGTACAGCGAGCTGCTAGAATACCGCAGAGCAAACTCAAACCATTAGCCAATGTGCTGCTGGCTGCATGGGGTCCTCTGGCACTGGTTCTCTTTTGTTTCTGCCCTTTCCCTCAATCTTGCTTTGGAAATTACTGCCAAAAACAGTGCTCCCTGCGGGTCAGGACCTGAGATTCAGCCGTCTCTCCAGACTCATAACACACTCACAACTCCATCAAGCAGTTTCTGATGTGGCCATTGGCTACTGACTCCAACAGGTTAAGAAAACAAAACAAGAGCGGGGAAAAAAAACATTCCCTGTGAAAAATAAATAAATAACACCTCGCTAACCAGCTTGGTTGACTGGGCTTTTGAAGTCACAGCATCAGTATGCATAAGGAACGTCAAATGTCTAAATTGTGCCATTTTTTCTCCAAAGGATCTTTGAAGCAGCCTTTGAAGATGGGAGAGATGGTCCCCTTTGTGTTCGTAAACAAAGGTGGCCTCCACCATCATCACATCCTCCTCTAACCCCTGAGGCTGATAGGTGAGGGAAAGGCGGACGCTTTCATTTCCTACATTCATTGACAAGGATTTTCTTCTGAGAAGTCTCAGATCTGCAGAGAGTTCATTGTCACTTAGAGTTATGTTTATCTTCCCAAACAGGAGCCTCTTCTAACACATTTCAACTGCTTGTCGCCAATTGTGTTGTCAAAGGGCTTGGGCTTTCCAAATTATTTACTGCTGGTTAGTATGTGACATGATCCTAAAGGCAGAGGTAATAGGAGGCTTCCCCCATCTGCTCTGGTCAGTTTCTTTTCCCCAGCTGGCATCAGTGTGTCATTTCTATTCTCCACACTCTTGGAGTTTCTGACAGCTAAAGCCGCCAGATAAATGATCATTCTAGATACATTTGTAATGCATGATATGCCATAGAAAGCAAGCAACATTCGAGTGAGCCTTAATGTCATTTTAGATATTCGAACATGGGAGATCATGTGTGGATCCTTTGCATGTTTTCTTTCAGGATCCTGATGGGTTTTCAATCAACCTGAGGTCATTTGTTACAGCTTTGAGCATCATACGAATTTAAATCAACAGAGTTTATGTTTTCAAGGCCTGTACAATCACCCCGTGGCAGAGGGCTGACAGTGCCATTTGGCTTTCAGAAGACAAATAACTATGATAAATGTCCTTCCAAACTAAACGGCACTTTGGAAAAAGTAAAACAGAATTTTAATCCAACTAGCAGAGAATCTATTTACATTTTCCAAAGTAATCCAGAGTCAAAAATCTAAGGACACTCCGAAGGGGGGGAAAAAAAAAAAACCTAGGCAATAAATGACTTTTCAAAAGAGACCTGGCACATGGGGAAACTTTTCAACAGGGAGCATGGACCCACTGACCCGGGAGGGAGAGAAGCATCCTCGTGGACAAATCTGAGACTGGATCATGGAAAACATCCACAACTCACCTGACTCACCAACAAACCCCGACTGCAGCTGACACTAGTGCGCAAGGCCAAAGAGGAACAACTGGGATCATTTGTCTGTGTCACATTATTAGACAGCTTTCCAGTGGCTACTTTATTTGGGGGAGTGTTGCAATGCAGATGGCTTAAACTTGGGTTTTGCGCATAATTTGCTATTTTAGAGCAGTTTATTTCTCTCACCTGCATACCCCATGAGGGAAGGAGCGCTGATTGCTTTAATTCTAACATTTGGAGTGGAACCCATTCATGAAACTTTCTGGCTGTGTGATTCAAACGAAGCCTTCTCTTTCCTCTTTTTGTTCTCACAAGAAAATCAATTCACTTGAAGAGCCTCTTAATCCCATTTTTGCAATCAACAATTGCCACTTGTATATCGCTCTAATAGATTAAGAAGTGGGATGATGCGGTTGTCTGGTCTAATTCAACCCTATTCAGGTAGCTGCAGCCCGAGGCACTTTGTAGTGCCAAGTGCAGAGCTCGACAGGAAGACTTTTGCTATCATAATTTCCTGTGGAGCTATGCACTGCCCCCACTGAGGAGCCTGAATTACTTTGAATTAGGCTCGACAACCACAGAGAGTCGAAATCCAGCAAGCAACAATAACCAACTCTTTGAGCATGACTTGCATGGGTTATTTTCTTCTTTGCATTAGCACAGAAGGGAGGAATTTCAAAATGCACATCTATTTAAATGACAGCAACCTGCCATAAATCAAGTGTGAAACAAAAGAGAAAACAGTTGAAGTGAGAGAGAAGTTGGAGTGGAGGAAAAATTAATCAAAACAGTTTTCAAAAACTTCATAGTTTGAGCCTGTGAAAAATTTCAGGCCTACACTATCACCATGACAACCCGGAGCAAGCCCATGTTGGATAACCGCATCAGAAAGGGGCTGTTTTGTAAGGATGAAACCCTCTCATATTCATCCTAAGTTCAAGTCTCACTTCTGAATGCCTTAAAAAAAATCACAAAAATAAAAATGTAAATATAAATCCTACCCAGGCTTCTTTGGTGCTCTGGTAACAGGCAAATCTTGTGTGATTTTAAAATGATTTTACCATGAAGTCCATTCTAACCCCCAAGCAGGCATCACCTCAGGTAGGCAGTGTTTGAATCATAAAGCAACTGCTGCTAAGTATCAGACCCAAGTGGGAAACAGCCAGCCATTTAATCATTTAGCAGATTCCAAGAATCACCCAAATTGGAAGCCTGTGGTTAAAATGCATTATTTTCAGAGATACCAGTTAAACAAAATGTTCTAGGTAAGGAAGCTGAGATCGCAGTTCTATTTGCCGTAACTCCTTAATTATTAGCGACATGGCCCCCAAAAATGAATTAAATCTAAATAAATATAGGTTTCTCTTCTTAAGAGTTCCAATCCCTATTCCTACTCTTTTACCTTTCTGTGTTCAGAAAATAAAGAGAACAAAGAGGGAGTCCCACTGATTCAAAACTAGCAGAACAGCCAAACAACAGAGCACAACTGTTCTCTCATGCATGACTGGGATTAGGATAAAAGCAGAAAAAGACTTCTGAGAAAAAGGAAACAACAAAAGAAACAGGAGTGCTGACAAAACTTTTTTTCTTTCTATTGAGGCAAAAGAGAAGGAAAAAAAAAAGAGGACTGCTTAAAAAAAGATAGAAGAAGAAAGCTTAACAAACAGAAGTAAGGGCTTTCACCTCCTGTTTTACTTTTAGCCCAATCTGGTCAGAGAAACAAAACCCAGAAGTAAAGTAGATGATAACCCAAGACACTTCGGCAATTTTCACACTCAGAGAAGCAGCCCTATTGCTATGAGACCTACTGTTATGTTATCAGTGCATTATTCTCTCAAATATCCAGGACGCGGAACAACGTTTCCTGATCGGAATTTTCCCCTGCACGGTTAGGACAGGATGTGTGTGAATTCACACATCCTTCGACAGAGGGAAATCAGGGGAGGGCAGGGGAGCTTTTGCATTTGGAAATCGCATTCACAAATTAAACATAATTGTTTAAAAAAGAATGACCCTGAGGTCAACGCCACCAGCGTGGCATCACTGGACGGCTGGAGAGAGGGATTCAAAGCTCAGGCAACTGCAAACTTTGATTCAGGGCTCCTCACAAAGGCTTTCAGATCAGTCATGTTCCGCTGTGACTACCCCAGGCCCGCTCTCCTAGACTTTGTACAGATCCCATTAGACTCTAATGATTAGAGGGCTAAGGAGAACACCAGTTTTCACAAGTTTTCGACCTACTTCTCAAAGATTCTTACCACACCTTAAAACAGGAATTAGATCCCTTCCCTACCACTATTAGCCATCTTGATTTTTTTTTTAATTCTGTCAGCTCACATAGTAGAATCTTGTTCTTTCAAAATATATTTTAACCAAGAAAGGGCCAACAGACTTAACGCCTACTCCCAGGATCCTTAAATAAACTCCCCTCACAGAACCTAGAAATTGAATCAAAGAGTTTATGTCTAAGTAGAAGCTTCTACTGTCAGAAGAAAATGCCTTTTATGTACATGACAGAACTGCAGAATAAAATGCTGTGTAGTAAGCCACAGTTGACAATATGAAATTATTTTTAGATGTCTAATACAGTATTTTCTCATTCCGCTCCCCTCTAATACACATAATAAAAATACCTCACCAAATCTATAAATAGGTGCTTTGTGGAACATCTAGTGAGTGCCTACTGTGTGCCAGGCATGTATGCACATCCTCTGATGTAATCCTCTCAGTAACTCCATAAGGTCCACGTCAGTGTGCCCATTTTGCAGTACACTATGCTATGCTGCTTCCTTTCCTTAATTAATTCAATGAACACTGAATTAGCATCTACTATGTTCCAGGTAGTGTAAGTTGCTAAGGATAAAATAATATAGATACAGTCTCTGTCTTCTTAGACCTTACAATCTAGTTAGGGAAGTAAATATTAAACAAATGATGACATGAGTAATTGTTTGATTATAGCTGTGCTAAATGGTACAGAGAAAAAGCAGGGCACTGTGAGAGCTGAGTAGGCCTGGACCCCTAACCTGGTCTAGGTGAAGAGTGGGGAGGCAAAGGGGAGGAGTGGCAAGAGCTCTTAAGAAGAGGGAAGAGCAAGTATGAACAGAAGGAAACTTGGTGCATTCGAGGAGCTACAAGGAGAACAGTGGGGTGGAACAAGGCCAAGAGTGGTAGAAGATAAGTTGGACAATAGACCATCCAGGGCCTAATTTGTGGGCTATTTCTTAAAATTTTATTTCAAGTCCATTGCAAAGATCTGAAATGGTTAGGAGCAGGTGAGAAATATGACTAGATTGTTGTTTTCCACTCTGACTGCTGTGTGGTGAAAGGACTGGAGCAGGGCCAGCAGGGCTGCCATGGACAGTTGTGCAGACCGCTCATGCACCAGGAGGCCTTACTAAGGGGCAAGTGGAGGCTGAAATACAGCCTGAGCTCTTCTTGTCAAGCCATAAGCCCAGAATCTGGGGTGTGTCTACTTAACTGGGGGTTCTTTTTCTAATTCATACAAAGGCACAGTATAAGCTAGTAGTGAATGGAAGGAGATCAATGAGAAGGCTGTTGAAATAGTTCTGGTGATAATAAAATTGATTCAGGCCAGATCATCAGTGGAAGCTGTTAAGTTATGAGGTTGAAACATTCACGGGGACCTGGATACTTGCATGATGCCAAAGCATTGCCCGACAGATTCCCACTTGCAAGGGGGAAGTGTCCCTTCACAGTGGAAGCATCGGGACGTCCCCACATGACTTCAGTGATCCTTCAATCTCAGCATCTCTAATGCTGGGCCAATCAGATGGGATGCAATCCCTCCTGATGGGATGCAATATGAGCAGACAACTTTATGTATGAGGACTGTAGTCGTTTGCTAGGTCTGCCATAACAAAATACCACAGACTGGGGTGTTTAAACAACCAAAATTTATTTTCTCACCATTCTAGAGGCTAGAAGTCTAAGATCAAGGTGTCGACAGGGTTGGTTTCTCCCAAGGCCTCTCTCCTTGGCTTGCAGACAGCCGCCTTCTTGCTGTGTCCTCACATGTTCTTCCCTCTGTACGTGTGCATCCCAGGTGTCTCTCTCTGTATGTCCTAATCTCCTCCTCTTATAAGGACACCAGGCATATTGGATTAAGGCCCACCCCAAAGACATCATTTTAACTTAGTTATCTCTTTAAAGGCCCTATCTCCAAATATAGTCATATTCTGAGGTACTAGGGGTTAGGACTTCGACATATAAATTTTGGAGGGACACAATTCAGTCCATAACAGGAATCCCATAACAAAGATTCTTGCCTAAAATGTTTAACCTGAATCCGTAGAAGCCTTTTAGATCTAAATCCCAGTTTACAGAAAATGCTGAGGGCAGAAGAACAAGTTAAAAAACACCATAAGGCAGCAATCATTAAAATCCAGAACAGTGAGAAATTCTACAGGACAATTGCCTAGCTCTATTAAAGGACTCAGAGTTTAAAAAAGTGGAGGTTGTTAGGGAGCTAATGTTCTGGAATAAAGGAAATTACAAATGCAATACATGGTCCTTGATGGGACCTTCCTAGTTTGATGACATTTCAAAGATGTTTTGGGGACAATTGGGGAAACTTGAATATGAACTGAGAATTAGATGTTATTAAGAAATTATTGGTCATTTGTTAGATGTGATAATGCTATTGTGGTTACATAGGTAAGTAATTTTAATTATTAGAGACACATTGAGGTATTTATGTTGGTAATTTATATGAAAATACAAAATAGAGGAAGCAAATATACAAAATATTAAGAATGACTGGATCTAGTGATACATGGGCGTTCATTATACTAGTCTATCTTTCTGAGTACTTCAAAGTTTTCACAAGAAAACATTAAACATAAGATTTGCCCTAAATGGGAAAAAGAAAGAAAAAAGTACAAGTGACGGATAACGATGGCTTGAGCTATGGTGACAGTAAGGATAGAAGGAAATGAATGAATTCAAGTGATTAAATGCATGAAGGAAATGGGCAGAATTTGGAGACTTATCTGAGTGTGGGAGGTAAGAGAGAAGGAGGTTGAATGAACAGGGCAGTTGAATGAGCAGTGGCATCTTTCCTGAGACATAACACAGGGAAGAAACTGGTTTAGGAAGATAAGTTCAGTTGAGGATATGTCCGATTCAAAGTACCTTTGAGATGCAAGTGGATATATTCATTCTGAAGATCAGAGGAGAAGTCTGAGCTGGAGATAGAAATGTGAGAATTGTTACCATATAGCCAGTAATCAGCACTGCGGGGGGGTGGGGGTGGAGGAATTGCTTAAGGAGAGGGTATAGAGTAAGGAGAAAAACAATAATAAAAAATAGAAATAATAGAAATTTCCACTATGGGCTAAGTAGAAGAAATCATGGTTAATTCGACACACATTTATTGAGAATCTATTATCTGCTAGGTAATGGGCTTACAAAGATACATAAAACATTGCCTCTGCCCTTGAGGAGCTCTATGTCTCGTCCAGGAGAATAATGTGAACAGTAATCTAAGAACACACAGAATGTGCAAAGGAAGCATGGCATGGGGCTGTGATTAATTCTGCAGAGAGACATCTTGAAAACTAGACATTCCCAATCAAAAGTAGATCCTATCTTGTTATCTGAAAGTACTGTTTGGAGATAATTCTGAATAAATGGATTCATAAAATGCTATTAAAACAGCTCACTAAAAATACTTTCACTGAAATGTGTGTAAGTGGAGTTTTCTTTCTTACCACTATAAGTGTCATTAGTAAGCCTAAAAAAAATGCATCAATCCACAAAATAAATAAAAGCATCTGAAGGAAGCAAACCTGTTTGCCTTACAAGAAATATTCCAAATCAGCACATTCGGAAAGCATTTATGGAGTAATTGTCACATGTCAGGCACTGCGTTGGTCATATTTTCACACATTATCTCATTAAATCTTCAGAACAATGAATCTAACAGGTTGTAACACCTATTTTGCCAAAGAAGAAACAGTGGCTAAGAGGGGTGAAGAAGAGGCTTTCCCATGGCACAGCCAGCTAGCGGCCAAGGGTGTAAGAAGCCTCCTCCTACCAAATTTGAACTACACTAGAGAAGTATGTTATTTAAAGAAACCCTGTGGCTACTCTTCTTAGGGGAAGAATAACTTATTATGTCATTGATCACCCCCTAAGTTCCCCATTTTGTAAAGTTTGGGTTTTTATGCAGCAGGTTTCCTTTAAGAAATAGCCACCTCTATTTTAGAAGCCTTTCAAGAAGTAAATTGTCTCCTGAAATTGCTCTTTACTACTAAAGCTACATGATTAAATAACCCAACACAACTCCTGTTCATGGAAAATGGTGGTGCCCACAGTGCACAGATTACACATTCGGTAAATGCATTTTAAAATTTCTCCTAGTTTTCCAAAATAATTAGCTACTTACTACGTTATGATTTGTGGAATATTGACCTTTAAAAAAGTATATATAGCCACCTCGTGGGTTATGTCTAAGCTTTAAAAGGGCACTGTTTTAATACCTTCATGAATCAGAATTCATGTAACATCATTAAATTTTCCAACCCTTTATTTTTTATTTTTGTAATAAATTTATTTGTTTTTGGCTGTGTTGGGTCTTCGTTGCCGTGCACGGACTTTCTCTAGTTGCAGCGAGCTGGGGCTACTCTTTGTTGAGGGGTGCGAACTTCTCATTGCAGTGGCTTCTCTTGTTGCGGAGCACGGGCTCTAGGCATGCAGGCTCAGTAGTTGTGGCATGCAGGCTCAGTAGTTGTGGCTCACAGGCTCAGTAGTTGTGGTTCACGGGCTCTAGAGCGCAGGCTCAGTAGTTGTGGCGCACGGGCTTGGTTGCTCTGTGGCATGTGGGATCCTCCCAGACCAGGGCTCAAACCCATGTCCCCTGCATTGGCAGGCAGATTCTTAACCACTGCACCACCAGGGAAGCCCTAACCCTTTAAAATGCTTGTTAGCAATAAGCTTTAAGGGCATGAGCTGTTCTCTCTCCTTTAGGCAATCAAACAACAGTCAAAAGTAAAGCTTATGGAGTTAATAGGTGAGCAGCATTCACAGAGATGAACACCAGTGAAGATATTTTCCATCTCAGTGATGAAGAGCTTCTTAACTGGCTACCTTGGATTGTACCCATTCTATTCATGAAATATCATAAAGAAATAGAAAGGCATTTTTAAAACTAGACCAGGAGAACAAAAATATATAACAGATCTAATCAGAACTGTCTGAGAGTGGAGACCAACTTGCTTTCAACCTTTTCAGGAAGTCAGTGCTTTTTTCATGTACTATGGAAAGTTCTCATTTCTTTAAACAATTTAGGGTTTGTTTTCTTGTTTTTAATACACTGACCTCCATCGTCACCAACATGCCTATCTCCTCCTCACATCTTTCCTATTCAACATATGAGCATCTTTTGGAATGCTGGGAACACAGGCAGATTTACCATGAAGCTAATGTAGTCTACGTTTTAAGACCCATCACTGGGAGGGGCCGTAGCAATGTGTTCACATGGTCATGTGCTATTGCAAAATTTACAAAAGTAAGGTATTTTTCTACTATTCTTCTTAGAAATCCCCCCCAAATTATAAATGCTTTAGACACCATAAACCCTGGCTCCGCCCTCTGGTCAGGAAACTGTTAATGAGCACTCACCCAGTATGCACAAGTGCCTCATGCCCTGAAGGCCTTTTCCAAGCAAGCCATACAGAGGTCAGGTCAAACCACAAAGGACCTTCTTTTTCTGTTTGTTTGTTTCTTTCTTTCTTTCTTTTAATTGAAGTATATTTGATTTATAATGTGTTAGTTTCACGTGTACAGCAAAGTGATTCAGAGAGATATATATATATATATATATAATTTTCACTAAAGACCTTCTTAATCAGAATTGTAAACCTGCAAGAGAACCTTGGAAAATAATAATTAGAAGATATAGTCTGCAATGGTTCCACATTTTCTTGAACCTTCTAATAGTCCAAACATATTTTGGATTTAAAAAGCCAATGATCCTATGTAACCCTGACTTCCAAATGTGTTGAACTCTTAACTTTTTTTTCAGCAAAAACCAAAATCTCTTTCTCTAAGACTGAAAAATGTATCCCTACCATGGAGCACATCATGTACCAGCCCATAGACTGGGCTCTGTTCTCCAAGAACAGGGTTCTTTCCTGTGACTTACTTCGCGCTGCTCTGCCATGTCTGTGATGCTGGGATGGAGAGGAGTGAAGAGAAGAAATTCCACAGCTGCTAAGCTTCTGCTTTTATAAACTTCTGTTTTGAAGCAAGGGATGCTCTTTCCCAAAAGGAACTTGAGTAGTTCATGACATGAATTCCAACTTAGATATGCAATTGAAAGGAAGACAAGCATTCTTTCTGCCCTGATTTTGTCACCCTTAAATAGGAGGAGGGCTCAGAGAGGCACCATCTGACATGCATTTGGATATATTCTGAGGCAAATTGTTCCAGGAGTTTTCCCATTGGCCACCAATTGTCACTTTTATAGCACACATACACAGACTTGCAAACTCATAATTATTACTTTTCTGGCTGCAAATGAAGGAAATTTAGTACCTAGCACAGTACACAGAAAGCATTCACTGTTTGTTGAAAGAAATGAGGCTTTGATTGTGTGAGGTGAGAGCTGACTATGTATCTCTTTATCAACATACATTTTCTTTCTGCATTCACACACACACACACACACACACACACACGCCCCTCTCAGCTGTCTATAGCTACAGCTCAGTCTTTAAATGCCAACTGGCCTGGGCCCTGGGGTTTCAAACATCCCAGCTGTCCAGTTCAGATCCCGAGTCCTAGAAAATTTCTGACTGGGTGGCCCTTGTCTGAGATTTGGCCAAGATTCTTCCAGTTCTTGGCTACATCCTGTGTCTCATATATCATTTCTTAAGAGTTTTAAAATACAAAATAAAGTCACAACACAAAAAAGTATATGTTATGAGTTCACCAGGCGTTAACGGAAATACTCTGAGCATGATATATCATCAACATGTCCAGTTTCACAGTACTGCCTGTAAAATCTTGGCTTTCAGTACACTTTTCCTACTCCTGAAGTGGTAGGAAAATATTTTTCAAGAGAAAATTGTAGAGGCATAAAGAATGTCAGCCAAATATATATCTCACCAGTCATATTGCAATGACCCAAGCCTAGAGATGGACCCAATTATCCTCTTCTTCCTCATGGGGTGACCTCCTCATGGGGTGAGCACTCCAGCCAGTGTTCACCCTGCAGCAGTTCCCTTTCTTCCAATTTATCTCCCAGAGTTTAGCCAACTACACTCATGACATTCGTTACAGCATTTCAACAGCAGACAGTGTACAAATTATGTCATCACGATCATTAGCTTTCAAATGTACTCAGGAACAACAGACTCTCTCTGGCTCTCGGCCCCAAATGACAGTTCTCCCGGAATCCTGTACTAGGTACTGAATTTCTGTCATTAAGTATCTGATATTTACAACCAGAAAAACAGTAATTTAATATGTGTGGGAGATAAAAAGTGACAACAGGTGGTTAATGAGAAACCTTCAGGAGAGGAAAGAATATCTTTTTAGGACTGCCTTCTTATGTTGATTTATATATGCTTTAGAAAGCTTTAAGGTAACAGATATATAATTTATAGTTGAATAAAAATCATGGTATATGACATTTCCAAATGAAAGTGGGTTATTGGCTTCTAGGTAATATTTTTGTCCATCCAACAAAGGAACTGTGCTAAGCACTGAAGATGCAGTGGTGAAAAAGACATATTCCCTGCCCTCAGGGACTTAGCTCTTTAGGGGGATGGGCAGAGAAACAAGTCATGCCAATTTACCACTATAGGTGGACAGAGGAGTGAATGACCCCAAGGTACTATGTGAGCATACAGAGGTACCTAATCCAGTCTCAAGTGGCCAGAAGGGAGGGCTAAATTGAGATTTGAAAGGTGATTAAGAGTTACCAGGTAAAGGAGGGAGTAAGAGTGGAGAAAAGTGGCTTACTCCAAGGATGTGAAAAACCCTGATAGAAGAGAGGGCTGATGTACCCAGACACGAATGCGAGAAGCTAAGCAGTTTGAACTTTATCCTGATGGCAGTGAAAAGCCATCGCATGGTTTTCAGCAGGGAAGGGATATAATCTAATTTACATTTCAGGAATATCATTCTGTCTGTATTATGGGAGAGAGATGGAGAGGAGACCAGAAAAGCAGCAGAGTGATCGGCAAGGGGGCTAATTGCAATAGTGCAGGTGGGAAATGAAGGTAAAGTGTGAGAGTGGCAGTGGGGGTCAAGAGAAGTGTATAGATTCAAGAGGTGTGAAGGATGTAATTAATAACAATAGCTAGTGTTGACTTTGTGCTAGGCTCTGTAGCTTGCACTTTACTTGCACTATCTCACTTGATCCACACAACAACCCTATAAGGTGGTCACTGCTGACAGAGATTAAGTCATTTACCCAAGATCCCTCAACTAGTAGCAGGTCCCTGTTCTTAACCACCATATTCTCCTGCCTCTTCAGGTAAAAACATCAGGACCCGTCGAATAGACTGATAGGGTGAAGGAAGGGTAAGAGTCAAATCTGACCCAAGGTTCCCGGTGTGGTCTACTGGGAATACAGGAGGAGAAATTTGGTGAAACCTAGGGGAGTTGGGTGATACATTCAACTTTGTACATGCTGAGTTGGGTGTCAGTCAGATTTTCATGGTGAATTACCAAAATAGTTGAATATATGGGCCTGAAACTCAATATATATGACGAAGATATAGATTTGATGGAGGATTATCAGCCACAGGAGCATGTAGAATGAGAAGAGGCCTAAACAGATTCCCAAGAAGCACAGACATGTATGGGGCAACCAGAGGAAGAGGTCTACGCAAAACCAAGAAAGAAAGGAAGAGATAAAGCAAGAAACCCAGAGACCGGTGTCATGGAAGCCAACGGAAGGAGTAGTTCCAGAAGGAAGCAGTCGGGGTTCATTGATGATGCAGACAGATCAAGTATGATGCAGATCAAACATGTCCACAAGCTTTATCAACAATGAGGCTGTCTGTGACCTTGATGAGCATCGCCAGGGAAGGGTGAGGAAGAGGAGACCAGAGGGGGAGATGACTCTTTCAAGAAGTTTGGTGGTGAATGGGGGGAAAGGGCCAAGGCATATATTGTCTCATTTGATCCTCACAACAACCTTATGACATACTAGGGTATTATTACTTCTGTTTTACAAATAAGAGAAACGAGGCAGAGAGAGGTTAAACAGCTTTTCCAGGATTACCCAACTAGTATGTGGCAGAGCTAGGACTTGAACTCAGGCAGTCTGGCTCCAGGGCCTGTGTGATGATCACCATAATGTTAGAGCTACTATTTATTGAGCATTCTTCATGTTCCAGACCTTGTGCTATGTATGCCACACACATTATGTCATTTCATCATTACACCAGCACTGCGAGATAGGTATTATTATTTCCCCCCATTCTACAGATAAGGAAAATGAGGCTCAGAATTACCTCCGATAACATGTTTTCTATAGGAAAACTAGCCCTGATTTTTCTGTTTTAATTTATAGCACCTATTTCTGGAACATAATATCTAATTCACGTACTTGGATATTTACATCTGCAATGTAGATATTTCTAATTTGCCTTTTAAGTGATGTTCTTTTAAGTGGCCGATCAGTAAAGTACGTTACCTGATTAAGAGGGCAAAAGAAGAGGAAATGGGCTTTAATGGTAGAACAATGGCTAACAATAATGTTATAGTCGTATAGTACTTTAACGTTTTACAAAAACTTTAACATATTTTATTTGATCCTCCCCAAAGAAGAGTTTCCTGAATATGAAAGTTCTAAGACCCTAGAATACAATACCTAAGGGAAACCCCACCTCAGGAGGCTTGCTGTTGTTATTTTATCAGGTACAAACAGCTATTGTGTCTATGAGGTTGAAAAACAGTTCCCTCTAGAGGCAGAGGGATGGTCTAGTTTAGAGTAGACTAAATCATTTAAAGTCTTTGAAACCTTGTGAGAACATTGAATTCATATCCATATTCTCAGGCAGAGATTCCTAATCTGGGCACTAGGGTACCCTATTTTTAATCCCACCCACCTTGGTCCTAAAGGTATTATAAGGCGTATTTTTTAAAACAGTAATTAAAACCAATTTTATTTTGAAAATGCTAAGGTCATCTAAGATTACTGGAACTGTCTAGAGTGTCACAAGACAATGGTTGGGACTTGAGCTGAAACTTCACTCCTATACCTAAAAACATTACCATCTGAATGATGAATTATGAATAAAGGTAGATTAAAATAGGACAAAATTAACTTATTCAACAAACATTTACTAAGTACCTCCCTATGCACAAGTCACTGTGCTAAGTATTGAAGTCCTCAAAGATCGCTGTGTTAGAGTGGGCTCACTGGTGTAGCTGTAACAAATAATTCCCAAATCTCAGTGACTTAACACACTAAAAGGTTATTTCTCTTTTGTCAAAAGTCCCAATTCACATGTTTCTGGCCTCTCTCCTGGGCAGCTCTCCTCCAAATGGGGACTCAGGGATCCAGGCTCTTTGCATCTACCGGTTTCACCATACTCTATGGCCTCAGAGTCCTCCACTGGATACTCTGCAACTGGCTGGCAACAAGGGAAGAGAGGAACCCATGGGATGTTTCCAGAGCCAGACCTGGAAGTGGCACACACTTTCACCCACATTTCATGGGCCAGCACTCAGTCACCTAGTCCTAACCTTACTTCCAGGAAGGCTGGAAAATGTAATCTTCCTATATGTCCAATAAAAAGAAATTGGATTTGGTGAATACCTAGCCACTCTCTGCCTCAATCACATAATACATTGTTTTCCAAACTTCAGTCACTCTCAGATCACCTTTGCGATTTTTGCTATATATGTATCATCTGTATCATTATTTAGCGTTTTCCTAGAAGTTGACGCACTTTTTTATACTTAAATACATTTATTTTAAAAGGAAATGTGGTCACTATAGTGAGTGGAAAAGTAGTATCTCTTCCCATAAATAGAATGTAGCCATAAAAATAAATACAACCACAAAACAATATTAAATTTAGCTAAAGACCATTTCCTGCTAGAGGCACTGAACTGAGGCCTGCTCTCTCTTTGTTAAAAAGGGAGTTTAGCAAATGTTAGAAAGGAAGGTGTCAACTACATAGGAACACTTAACTCAAACTTACTTATCAGAAGGATTGAAAGAGAATAGAAACATTAAATTACTGGAATTAGTGGATAATAGTCCTAACATTCTGAATAATTTTCTTTCCTGAGAACTTTTTAAAATTTCCTTTTACTAACTACATACTTGGTTGTTAGATCATAAAAATTTTGGGAATTGGATTTTCTACAAATAAGAAAACTGAGTCCTTAGGTGAAATAATCGTGGTCTCAGAGTTAATAACTGACATGGCTAGAAGTAGAACAGAGGCCTACTGATGTTGGATTCATAAACATTTTTATGAACTATGAAGATTATCACAATACATTTTATCTCTCTCTATTTGACTCAGTTGAATTCTGAAGTTGGTCACATTTACAGGAATGCCTGGCCTCTATGAACACAGAGCAGCAGGGAAATCATAGTTGGTTCCTTTTTTTTTTTTGCCAGAAAGCATGCTTTATTTTTAACAGTATTTTTTTTGTTTTTGTTTGGAAACAATCTCTTTATTGGTCTCCTTTCCTCCTGTCTTGTGCCCTCATCCATCCAGGTTTTCTAAGACACAATAGCCGTGACACTCATCCTTCTTACAGTTTAAATTTTTTTTTATTATTATTTATTTATTTATGGCTGTGTTGGGTCTTCGTTTCTGTGCGAGGGCTTTCTCTAGTTTTGGCAAGTGGGGGCCACTCTTCATCGCGGTGCGCGGGCCTCTCACTGTCGCGGCCTCTCTTGTTGCGGAGCACAGGCTCCAGACGCGCAGGCTCAGTAGCTGTGGCTCACAGGCCCAGCTGCTCCGCAGCATGTGGGATCTTCCCAGACCAGGGCTCGAACCCGTGTCCCCTGCATTGGCAGGCAGATTCTCAACCACTGCGCCACCAGGGAAGCCCAACAGTATTTTTCTTTATTGGAGCAAAATCGCTTTACAAAGTTGTGTTGGTTTCTGCTGTACAATGAAGTGAATCACCTATATGCGTACCTATATCCCCTCCCTCTTGGACCTCCCTCTCCCCCGTCCCCCCCATCTACATCACCACAGAGCACCGAGCTGAGCTCCCTGTGCTATACAGCAGGTTCCCACTAGCTATCTATCCTACACATGGTAGAGTATTTATGTCAAACCTAATCTCCCAATTCGTCCCACCCTCCCGCTCCACGCTGCGTGTCCACATGTTCGTTCTCTAGGTCTACGTCTCTATTCCTGCCCTACAAATAACAGTATTTTTTTTAATATAATTTTTAAAGTAATAAAGACTTTTAAAGGTGTATAGCAAGTGTAATGGTTGGCTTCTATAAATCTAGAAAATAATTACCAAAAAATAAAAAGAAATAAAAAGAACTCAGAATAGCTTGAAATTAAAAAAAAAAAAAGTAATAAGAAGGGGATTACTCTTGGAATCTATTAAAATGCATTATAAGTCTGTCTACGGTAATTAAGACAGTGTGGTACTGGCACATGCATTCACAGTCATGTTGAGAAACTAAAACAATCCAGAAATCGATGCAAACACATATGAGAATTTCATATTTGATAAAGTTATTATTTATATCACTGCAGGAAATGTGGATTCATTAGCAAAACGTATTTGGACAACTGGGTAGCCATAGGAAGAATAATTATCATAATTTTATCGTATGTGCTTGTATATACATATGTGCTTATAGATATATATAGAATATCTCTAAGAAAATACATAAGAAATGTATCACAGTGGTTGCTTCAAGAAAGGCATACTAAGTGGCTGACATACCATATGCACGTATTCTCTATTATTATTTAATTAATAATTTAAAAAACCCAATAAATATCATAGAATAACACTAATGACTTCACACGACTAACCATCCTGAGGCAGCCAAGAATTTTCACATTTTTCTGGTATTAGTAAAGTTTTTAAAACATTTTCTGTTTTTATTACCTCTTTTGCTTACATTTGGTTACTTTAGGCCTGTGACTAGATTCTGAAAGCACTGAGTCTCCTAAAGCAGCCTCTTCCTCTGTCCTACTTGACACTCTGAAACCCACAGACCTGTTTCCAGGATCAGAAAGTCCTTAGGCTAGGCCTAAATGAAATCAGGCTGTGAATGCAAATTTTAATAACATAGGAATTCATAACAGCTCTCATCCTGTATCTCTCTAAACTATAAATATCCTGTATCTCTCTAAACTATAAATATTGTCCAGTGACCCACGAAAGTATGGCTCTAGCATTTTGGAGTGTCAAGAGGGTATATAACATTTTCTGAAATGGTATCAAAAATTTTCTATTACAATGTTGATTTTTCAATGTCTTGGCAAGCCTATCTCAGGATAGATAATCCCTCCTATAAGATATGGTTGGTCTAAAACAGCCTGAAGGGAGCAGGGGTGGAAAGGAAGGGAGGAGGCAAGAGATCATGTAAACATTCTCCGAGACTTTAGCTCATTCAGCTTTCATCAATTCCACGTTACACACCCCTAATTTATCAAAATACAGTAGCTCAACCATTTCTCATCTTTGCACCTTTTATCACTGCACTTTCCATATTACATCAAAACTTGACTAAATAGCTGTTGCCCCAGCGAAACCATGACTTCTCAAAAGCAGGAACTACATGATTCATCTTTGACCACCCAAGGGTTTAACATAGTGCCTAGAATATGGTAAATGTTCTATGAATGAAGGAACGAACAAATGCATGAATGAGTGAACAGTGAAGGATTTCTCTTCAACTAAACTGAGTCATAATAATGTATTCACAATGTAAATTCTCTCTCAATTAAACAAAATAACGCATTCACAGAGGTAGAAAATTAGGTGTGGAATTTGTAAAAGAGAAAGACATTTGCAAGCGTAATTGAACGTTGATATTTACATTCTGGATATCCTCTCTTCTTGAGATCCTGGTTCTGGGCTTACTCACCTTTGGTCCAAGGGGGGACAAATCCAGGAAGGCACTTGCTATAGCCCCAGCTGCTGAAAATACAATGAGGAACCTGGTGATTCTTTACTTTCAGCCTTCAGGGGATGAGAAAAGAGAGAGGAAAGCCAACTGGGCAGAGGTAAATGAATGAATACTAACGAAGTCTCCCCACCCCAGCAAGTTACCAGCTGTGCCTTTAATTTAGCCCTTTGTCTTCCCTAGAAAGGCCAAAGACATCGTGCTTAAAAAGAAGGCTCCTCTAGAAAGCTGTTCAAAGGCAGAGAAGGAAATTACAGGGGATAGGAGAGATGATATTTATTAAGGGAAAATAGTCTTCTCAAAATGAAATGAAGGGACACTATATGAGGAGGAAAAAATGCTTGAGTAAACTGGGTCATTTGACAGCATCTTTTTCTGCAGATGAAAAACCCAGCTCAAAAGACAATTGGGATATATATATATGTATATATATATATATATATATATATATATATATATATATATATATGTGAACATCTTTATTGGAGTATAATTGCTTTACAATGGTGTGTTAGTTTCTGCTTTAAAACAAAGTGAATCAGCTATACATATACATATAATCCCATATCTCCTCCCTCTTGCGTCTCCCTCCCACCCTCCCCATCCCACCCCTCTAGGTGGACACAAAGCACCGAGCTGATCTCCCTGTGCTATGCGGCTGCTTCCCACTAGCTGTCTATTTTACATTTGGTAGTGTATATATGTCCATGCCACTCTCTCACTTCGTCCCAGCTTACCCTTACCCCTCCCCGTGTCCTCAAGTCCATTCTCTACGTCTGCATCTTTATTCCTGTCCTGCCCCTAGGTTCTTCAGAACCTTTTTTTTTTTTTTACATTCCATATATATGTGTTAGCATACGGTATTTCTTTTACTCTTTCTGACGTACTTCACTCTGTATGACAGACTCTAGGTCCATCCACCTCACTACAAATAACTCCATTGCGTTTCTTTTTATGGCTGAGTAATAGTCCATTGTATATATGTGCCACATCTTCTTTATCCATTCATCTGTTGATGGACACTTAGGTTGCTTCCATGTCCTGGCTATTGTAAATACAGCTGCAATGAATATTGTGGTGCATGACTCTTTTTGAATTATGGCTTTCTCAGGGTATATGCCCAGTAGTGGGATTGCTGGGTCGTATGGTAGTTCTATTTTTAGTTTTTTAAGGAACCTCCATGCTGTTCTCCACAGTGGCTGTATCAATTTACATTCCCACCGACAGTGCAAGAGGGTTCCCTTTTCTCCACACCCTCTCCAGCATCTATTGTCTCTAGATTTTTTGATGATGGCCATTCTGACTGGTGTGAGGTGATACCTCACTGTAGTTTTGATTTGCATTTCTCTAATGATTAATGATGTTGAGCATTCTTTCATGCGTTTGTTGGCAATCTGTATATCTTCTTTGGAGAAATGTCTATTTAGGTCTTCTGCCCATTTTTGGATTGGGTTCTTTGTTTTTTTGATACTGAGCTGCATGAGCTGCTTGTAAATTTTGGAGATTAATCCTGTGTCAGTTGCTTCATTTGCAAATATTTTCTCCCATTCTGAGGGTTGTCTTTTCATCTTGTCTATGGTTTCCTGTGCCATGAAAAAGCTTTTAAGTTTCATTAGGTCCCATTTGTTTTTGTTTTTCTTTCCATTTCTCTAGGAGGTGGGTCAAAAAGGATCTTGCTGTGATTTATGTCATAGTGTTCTGCCTATGTTCTCCTCTAAGAGTTTTATAGTGTCTGGCCTTACATTTAGGTCTTTAATCCATTTTTAGTTTATTTTTGTGTACGGTATTTTGTGTATGGAGTGTTCTAATTTCATTCTTTCACATGTAGCTGGCCAGTTTTCCCAGCACCACTTACTGAAGAGGCTGTCTTCTCTCCATTGTATATTCTTGCCTCCTTTATCAAAAATAAGGTGACCATATGTGCATGGGTTTATCTCTGGGCTTTCTATCCTGTTCCATTGATCTATATTTCTGTTTTGGTGCCAGTACCACAACTGTCTTGATTACTGTAGCTTTGTAGTGTAGTCTGAAGACAGGGAGCCTGATTCCTCCAGCTCCGTTTTTCTTTCTCAAGATTTCTTTGGCTATTCGGGGTCTTTTGTGTTTCCATACAGATTGTGAAATTTTTTGTTCTAGTTCTGTGAAAAATGCCATTGGTAGTTTGATAGGGATTGCATTGAATCTGTAGATTGCTTTGGGTAGAATAGTCATTTTCACAATGTTGATGCATCCCATCCAAGAACATGGTATATCCCTCCATCTGTTTGTATCATCTTTAATTTCTTTCATCAGAGTCTTATAGTTTTCTGCGTACAGGTCTTTTGTCTCCTTAGGTAGGTTTATTCGTAGGTATTTTATTCTTTTTGTTGCAGTGGTAAATGGGAGTGTTTCCTTAATTTCTCCTTCAGATTTGTCATCATTAGTGTGTAGGAATGCAAGAGATTTCTGTGCATTAATTTTGTATCTTGCTACTCTACCAAATTCATTGGTTATCTCTAGTAGTTTTCTGGTAGCATCTTTGGGATTCTCTGTGTATAGTACCATGTCATCTGCAAACAGTGACAGATTTACTTCTTCTTTTCCGATTTGGATTCCTTTTATTTCTTTTTCTTCTCTGACTGCTGTGGCTAAAACTTCCAAAACTGCGTTGAATAATAGTGGTGAGAGTGGGCAACCTTGTCTTGTTCCTGATCTTAGAGGAAGTGGTTTCAGTTTTTCACCATTGAGAACGATGTTGGCTGTGGGTTTGTCATATATGACCTTTATTATGTTGAGGAAAGTTCCCTCTATGCCTACTTCCTGGAGGGTTTTTAGCATAAATGGGTGTTGAATTTTGTCAAAAGCTTTTTCTGCACCTATTGAGATGATCATATGGTTTTTCTCCTTCAATTTGTTAATATGCTGTATCACATTGATTGATTTGCATATATTGAAGAATCTTTGCAGCCCTGGGATAAATCCCACTTGATCATGGTGTATGATCCTTTTAATGTGTTGTTGGATTCTGTTTGCTAGTATTTTGTTGAGGATTTTTGCATCTCTATTCATCAGTGATATTGGTCCGTAATTTTCTTTTTTTGTAGTATCTCTGTCTGGTTTTGGTATCAGGGTGATGGTGGCCTCGTAGAATGAGTTTGGGAGTGTTCCTTCCTCTGCAATTTTTTGGAAGAGTTTGAGAAGGATGGGTGTTAGCTCTTCTCTAAATGTTTGATAGAATTCGCCTGTGAAGCCATCTGGTCCTGGGCTTTTGTTTGTTGGAGGAATTTTAATCACAGTCTCAACTTCAGTGCTTGTGACTGGTCTGTTTATATTTTCTATTTCTTCCTGGTTCAGCCTCGGAAGGTTGTGCTTTTCTAAGAATTTGTCCATTTCTTCAAGGTTGTCCAATTTATTGGCATATAGTCGCTTGTAGTAATCTCTCATGATCCTTCCCCCAAAACAGCCTGCACAGCATTCATTCCACAATCCTTTTAACAAAGGCAGGCGCAAACTGGGACAACAGACCTTGGGCTGCCGTTCCTTCCACAAATCAGTTCTGGCAGGAAGAACAGTTGCAGATCCATCTGAATTCCAACAACAGCAATGGAAACAGCATTAATTGACCCTGAAGAATTTGGTTGATGAGCCTAAGATTTCCTTTCCCCATGGCAAATGGACCCATTGGGAAGGAGGTTTCATGTGCATATCGAGCTCTAACATGTCGGCCCAGAATGTTTTGGTCTGAATGTTGCTCTCGGAAGAGTTAATATGCCTCAAGCGGGAAACACCCGTGTGCCTCCTGGACAAGAGGAGGGAGCTGTATGGCTCTGTACTGGCTCTGAGGCTAATTTGCAGGGTCACCTTGGCCATGTTACTTAAGCTCTCTGTATCAGTGTCCTAATTGGTACAGGGAAACGATCGCTCCTCTGCCAAACTCAGAAGGAGGTTGTGAGACTGAAATGAAGTAACATATGTGAAACTACTTTGAAGAGCATAACGGTTACACAAGTGTATTCTTTCTCCACGTGTCTAGAATGCATGTATATGGCTAATCCCACTAGGAAAGTAAGGGAGCTTCCCTGAATGTAATTACTCAGTATTCTTCAACTAGCATGTGGTGTACAACATCATTACGTTCTCTTTATCACTGACAATCAGATGATCACAATTTCACATAAGCATTCACAGTCATTTAAAAAAGTTTCACTGCTCAAGGATTAAAGCAAGACCATTGCCACGGAGAGAAAACTCATTTAAATCTCTGTTTAAAGCTGCTTTAAACTAATCATAAAAAGAAATAGGCAATCTTTATTTCACAAAAGCATTTGTGACACAAGCCGAAGTCTCACCAGGTAGTTAATGCATAATTTTAAGCAACTTGGGATACTCCGTCCTTTACGCAAAATTTCAGTTCAAGCCAAAGCTTTACTGAGGGCCTACTATATGCCAGACAGTGTGATAGTATTTGGGATCAAATGGTAATAAGAAACAATCCGTGTACTCAGAGGGGAAGTCTGCTAGACAGGATAGTTCTAAGGCATCATGTGATTCGTGCTAAAATAGACTTGTGAAGTTGCAGTGAGCATCAGAGACCTGGGAGAGGCAGGATTCATCAGGGCCCCCAGCAAAGCAGGCTCTTGATTAGAGAGAGACCAGCATGGGGTTTTGCCTCCTGCCTCTGGACCTGGCTGTTGGGGGGTGGGGGGAGCCATCTTACTTCTGCTACAGAAACGTCTGCAGTGGCAATATTTCAGAAGGCCAGCAGATAGGGGTGTTACTCTGTGAAAACAGACCCTGTCCTCCTGCTACTGAAATTGAAGACTTCCTTCCTTTCAGAGCAGAAAGTTGGGAACTTTCTCTATTGAAGATTGGGAAAAGAGAGTATTGAGAATATCTGAAGGTGCAAACTTAGTTATGATTAAAGCATTTTAAATAACAAACTTGGCACGGTGTATCTGCATGAGAAAACCTATAGTCTCATTATAAGTAGCCTTAGTAGCTGAAATAGGAAATTGCTTCTTGTTCATTCATCCCTTTACCTTTTCCCCTCATCTATTTTTTTTCCACATCTTTATTGGAGTATAATTGCTTTACAATGGTGTGTTAGTTTCTGCTTTATAACAAAGTGAATCAGCTATATGCATGCGTATATCCCCATATCTCCTCCCTCTTGCATCTCCCTCCCACCCTCCCTATCCCACCCCTCTAGGTGGTCACAAAGCACCGAGCTGATCTCCCTGTGCTCTGAGGCTGCTTCTCACTAGCTATCTATTTTACATTTGGTAGTGTATCTATGTCCATGCCACTCCCCTCATCTATTGACTGTGTTTCTCGTTCTCTCTTTAACTTCGTTAATTGCTCAGAGTTTGGAATGAAATTTTTTTTCAACATTTGCTATATATACTGAATAGTTTTAGATTTTCTGCTCTTAGAATATTATTACTACCTCCAAAAAATTACTCAAACTTCGTTTTATTTTTGTGACTTATGTGAACTGTTTTTGGTCAACAGTTTTTTCCCTGATAATTAGTGGTCCTCAGTAGAAAAAATAAAGTTTTCAGCCTCTTACCATAAAACATTGATTCTTAAATTTTAGTGAGCAGTGAGTTAAAAATACAGATTCTGGTAGGTCGGGATTGGGGCCTGGCAAACTGCATGTTGAACGCCCTTCCCCATGGTGTGTCTGACCTAAGAGAACCGCATTTTGAGCAGTTCTGCTGCAAATCCTTACTGTACCATATATCTGAAGAACTAAATTAAGGATTAAGTAGGCTCCATACACTGTATGTAGGTTCATTCTCTGATTCCCAAAAGTTGATTACTGTGCTGACACTCCAGGCAGCCATGAGTCAAACCAAGACTTAGAACATCCACCTTGTCGTCTTGACTACCTTCCAGCCCTAGTGAACTGGCCTCATCAACCTTGTACCCAGAACCCTCAGAAATATTCTCTACCTTTCCTTTTTCCCAGGGAAAGTCCCTGGGAATCACAAAGACTCATTTCCTCCCCTTCCAAAGAATTTTTCTTATTTTCTCTCTTTTTCCCAGCATCTCTTAAACAGGTGTTTCTCAATCCTGGCTATGAGTCAAGATCACCTGGAGGAGTTCACTAAAAATACAGCTGTCCCTGGGCACAAACTCAGACCTGGTAGTTGGGGAACCTCCCAAGGAAATTCAGAATCACTACATGCCCAGGCTCATCAGCATTTCTAGGAAGCTCCCCCAGGTGATTCTGAGACATCGAGGATTAAAGATCTACAACCTTAACCCTTAGTTTATAAGCCCTTCTCTCTTCCAACCAAAGATCACCTTTCCCGGCAGTGTGCCTCTGAGAGAGCATGCAAGACGGCTAGCCTGCCTCTCCAAGCCAGATGAGACTAACCACTCAGTCTGCCTGCCTTTTCCTGCCTCTGGACAGCTTTGATGGTGATCCCAAAGGAGAAGGGACTTTCAGAAGCCTCAGAAGATCAAATCATCCCCCAAATACTTACTTGGTGCCTATCAGGTGCTTAGAAGAAAGTAATGAACAAAACAGGTAAGGCCCCTGACCTTATGGAGCTCACAGTCTAGCTGTAACGAAATAAATAAATAAGAAGGTTTCAAATGATTAGAGGTGCTATGAAAGAAATAAAATTGGAGTATGGAACAGAGCCAGAGGTGGGGGGAGTTTGCTTCTATTATATAGAAGGTCAAGGATGAACTCGGATAGGAAGGGTGGTGTGTTTTAGGAAATGTCAGAAGTCTTGTGCTGCTGGCATAAAGCAATAAGAGGAAACTGGTATGTGATGAATTTGGAGAGGGCCTCGTGGGTCTCATAAAGAGTTCGAGTTTTATTATAGGTGCAAAGGGAAACATTTTGGAGACTTTTGAGTGAGACAGCAACATAATTCAAATAATATTTTCAAAATAAACTTTATTTTGGAATAATTTTAGATTTACAGAAAGCTGCAAAGATAGTACAGAGTTTCTGTATACTCTTCATCCAGTTTCCCCTATTGCTAACATCTTAAAATACCACGGTATATTTGGTTTTTTTAACGGTGTCTTTTAAAAAAATATTTATTTATTTACTTATTTGGCTGCGTCGGGTCTTAGTTGTGGTGTGCAGGATCTTCGTTGTGGCATGCGGAATCTTTAGTTGCAGCATGTGAACTCTTAGTTGTGGCATGTGGGATCTAGTTCCCTGACCAGGGGTTGAACCCAGACCCCCTGCATTGGGAGCGCAGAGTCTTAGTCACTGGGCCACCAGGGAAGTCCCTACCGTGGTATATTTGTCACAACTAAGAAATCAACATCGGTACATGAATGTTAACTAAACTCAAGGCTCTATTTGGACTTCACCAGTTTTTCCATTAATGTCCTTTTGCTATTCTAGGATCTAATCCAGGATACTACATTGCATTTAGTCATGTCTCCCCCCCCTTTTTTTTCCTGGTCTGTGATAATTTCTCAGTTTTTCCTTGTTTTTCATGACCTTACCAATTTTGAAGACTAGTGGTCAGGTACTCTCTATTCTGTAGTACATCCTCCAATCTGGGTTTGTCTGATGTTTTTCTCTTATGACTAGACTCAGGTTATAGGTGTTTGGAAAGATTGCCACAGAGGTGATGTCCTCTTCTCAACCCATCATATCAAGGGTACCTGACATCCACATGATATTACTAGTGATATTAACTTTCATCAATTTGTTAAGGTACTGTCTGCCAGGTTTCTCCACTATAAAGTTATTTTTTTTTTCTTTTCCATACTTCGTGCTTTGGAAGCAAGTCACTAAGTCTAGCCCACCCTCAAGGAGATGGGGAAAGGGAATTAAGCTTCACCTCCTGGACAGGGGAGCATCTACATATATTATTTGGAATTCTTCTGTAAGGAACATGTATTAGAAACCAAGATCTATGCACTAGATGTTCTAATTTTTAGTGGGATATCATTGTTCCCAGGCCCTCTCAGCTGACATAGCTAGAAAACATATGATATATGTGTAGTAACTCACACACACACCTATTTATCTGTGTGTAAGTGAGTTCATACTGATGTCTAAATATGATGTCTAAATATGATGTCTAAATATGAGTTCATACTGATGTCTCCAATTGTAGTTCAGTACCACAGGGTTCACTGAATCACATTTTTAAAAGATCACTCTTAAAATATTTTATAAAAGAACAACAACGAAAAAGGCTAACTCTAGAAGAGTGGCGGCAGTGGGACCAGCTTGGGCTGCTGCTGTCATCTGAGCAGGAGCAGATGCAGGCTTCAGTTGGGACGGTGGCACATGAGAGGGCGAGGAGCACACTGACTCCAGACAGATGGAAGGCAGCACAGGCAGGATTTGGTGGTAGTTCGGATACAGAGTGGGGATAGGGGAGTTAGGGAAACAGAAGAATCAAGGACAACTCCTGGATTTGGGGGTCTGAGAAACTATGTGCCTGGTGATGCCATTTGCTGAGATGAGGAAGACTGGGGGAGGAGCAGGTTTGGAGCGGGGGAATAGAAATCAAAAGTTCTGTTTTTACTTCGTGAAGTCTGAGGTATCCTTTAGATATCCCAAGTGGAGATGTCAAATAGGCAGATATGCATTGGACCGTGGAGCTCAAGGGAGTGATCTGGGCTGGAGATATCAATTTGGGTGTTATCGGCATATAGATGGTAATTTAAGCCAGGGGCTGGATGGGAGAAACTAGGCAGAAAGTGAGAGTGATGACAGGAAAAAAAAAAAAGAGGGACCAGGACTAAGTCCCAAGACGCTTCAAGTTTGAACCAAGGAGAAGCCATCAAAGGCAATTTAACTTCTCTACTAGAGTTCAAGATTCAGTGATTTTCATCTGAGATATCCACCGCACATTTCCTCACTGCTCAAGACAGGCAACTGACAAGCAGAGGAATGTCTATTTTTATATTAATTTTGTTTTGTAACTGCTATGGGAAGGCAGGTGAAGATGATTCAACATTTATCAAATCAACTCTTTGGGGGGTGATGGGGGTTAACTTGTTATGTGACCTTCTCACCTTCTGAAATATAACATCTATTTTGCTTTCATGAGGCTCCAGTTGACTAATCATTCCTGCCTCTATACCCATTTCCTTCATTGTGTTTCAAAACATCTTCCTGAAGAGACAGAGGGAGTGGGCTAATCTTGGGGGTGGAGAGTGGGTGAATGCTAGAGTGCCTTGCATACCTGCAAGCATATATATAATAAAGGATTTCTGTCTCTTCCTAACCAAAATAGAAAACCAAGTCTCCAATAAACATGCCAGATCCCCATATCTTGCCCATTTCTCCAGTCCAGCCTGCATTCCCATCACCTCTACTCTAAGCCAGGTTCCTATCACCTCCCAAGGCAAACAGGAGTGTACTCTACTGGCTTAAGAGCATGGGTTCTGAGTCAGTCCTGAGTTTAAATCTGACCTGTACCATTTACTAGCTATGTAACACTGGACAAGTTGTTTAACTTCTTTGTGCCTTAGTTTCCTTACCTGTAAAATGGGGATAATAATAGTGTCAATTTCATAGAGTTGTTGTGAGGATTAAATGAGATAATGTACACACAGCTGGCCCTCTGTATCCATGGATGCAAAACCTGCAGATATGGAGGGCCAGCTGCACTGAATCATTCTATATCAGGGACTTGAGCATCCATGGATTCTGGTATCTGTAGTGGGGGAGGGTAGGGGGAGTCCTGGAAACAATCCCCTGCGGATACCGAGGGATGACTGTAAAGTACTTAGAACGGTATCTGGTTCATAGTCAATGCTATGTGAGGGCTAACTAGTCCACCCGCCTCCACTTTTTCTGTGCCCTCTCAACTGTATCCTGCTGCTAGGAAACTTTTTCTTTCTTTTTTTCCATCCCTTTAACTGATTAATTTTCCATCAAATACCATGAGCCAGGCAGGCACTGTCCTGGACACCGAGGATATGGCAGTGAACGAGAAGCACAAAGTCCTTGATTTCCTGGAGCTTACATTCAAGCAGGAGGAGACATACAATAAACAAAATAACGTCAAGCAGCAATGCACCTGCTTCTGCAACACTATGAAGAAGATACAAGAGTAAAATATGACAGAGTGTGAGTCTTCCTGTGAGCAATCACGGAAAGCCTTTCTGAGGCAGTGACTTTTCATCAGCCAGTAAAAAGGTGCTATTTATAAAAGGCACAGGAACAGCGATTGTGAAGGCCCCACGGGGACAAGGACCTTGGCATGTTGGAAGAATGGATCACCGTGGTCACGGGGCATGTGGCGGAGACTGGGAGCGCTCAGCACTACCCGTGCTCTCTTCTTTCTGGGCACACGGCCGGACTCCATCTCCCGGCCTTCTGCGGCTTGAAAGTGGCCACATGACTGAGTGCTGGCCAGGGGAACGTGAGCACAGGTGAACCACCCCACTTCCAGGACTGGCCTATAGAGCCCAGCAACAGTGATTTTCTCTCTTCTTTCCCCTCCTTGCTGGCTGCAAAAGAACCAACAGACAATTCCCAATCCCTTGAAGATTTCAGAGCCACAAAATGGAAGGCATCTGGTCCCTGAGTACATGGAACAGGGCCCACAGTTGAGAATTGGAGGGTGATCACTTCTGCACTAGTACTTCCTACCTGAATACCGGGAGAAAGGTGCAGGCTGAGGGCAGAGGGAAGGAAAGGGCCTAAAGGGCCTAGGGTTGTTTTTCCTAAAACAACCTTTACACCATCTATGCTATTCCCCAGACTTCCCAGTCTATTCCAGACTTCCCAGTCTATTCCACAAGGCCCCTTCTGGTCAATCCCAAAGTACCTACCCCACCATATTAGCTCCCAGACCTAGATCTTGTGCTGCAATCATGTGGTTTTCTTGTCTCCTGCCTTGTAAATTAGCCAACCTACCAACCCCTCAGCATGCATCATCTCCAGCCACCATACTCTCTGAGTGCCAGCAGGCTTCTCAGCCTTTTGGGTCACTGTTCATACACAGTTTCACACACGTGAGTTTCTTTGTTTTGTAGGCTTGGTGCTGGGGCGGAGAAGACAGGTCCTATGCTTCTTCTGGATCCCTCACAAGGCCTAACAATGTTCAACACATCGCAGGTATTCAACAAATGCTTGATTACCCACGTCCAGCTCTTCTGAGATAATGTCTCACCTCCTACCTCCTCCACTCAGAGGTGAAGGTGCCTATCTTGCAAGCCATTAAGCCAGGTCTCTGTGACCATGCAGTTTGCATAGAGGAGCCACCACAAATGTTCCTACCATGGCACTGACTCCCTGCTGGGAGGCGTAGCTTGTATTTACCTGGCACACTCCCCCCAGAAGCTTCAGAATAAGAGCCTCTGCCATTACTGAGACAACTGAAGCCTCCAGCTCATTTGAAGCCAACCTCAGAAAACAAATATCACTGAACTCCCACTTCTGAGATATCTTAAAAGCTGGCTGTCTTGGCTCCCAGCTCTGCATCTGACATGGCACCTGCTCTCCATAGCTTCTATCTTGTTCGAATTCCCATTTGCATCATTCCAAATTGGGCATTTTGAGCCCTGACCCTCTAGGTGAAGTTGGGAGTTTCTGTCCAACCCTGTTTGCCGAGAACTCAGACTCTCCTAAATACACTCAGAGGTCTCAGCCGTGGGAACAAATCAGCCCTCAACCAGCAGAGCCATGACTTAGGAAGCAGTGCAGATTTCGTCCAGAATCAGCCCCACCCTGATATTTTCCCGTATAACTAAGGGATCAAGAAAATATCCGAAAAGATACCAATTTAGTTTGACTTGGTTTCCGAGGCAAGTGGCTCTCAGCTCCAGGAACAGAGAACCTCTAGAGTTGTCATTCATGAAGGCAAGAAGAGCGGTGGGCTGGGGAGACGCTTTCCACCTGCCTTTCCCTTTAACCCTGCCATTAACCTGCTTCTCAGAGGGGCAGCAGCAGTGGCTGGGTCTCTAGCTCTAAATCAGCATCTTTATCCCAGATGGTGCAGTCCGTGTGGGGACTGTGGGCTCTAGTAATCACAGATCAGGGTTGACTCTTTGCTAAGAAGACACCCCTCACCCTGGAGTTTGGGCCTGAGCCCAGAATGAAATTATTCGCATCTCCCGTCTCCTTTCTTCCCCCTTCCCTCTGTTCTTTCCATATGCTTTCTATGCTTGCATACCATTTGGATTTTCCCCAACCCTTTCACCTTTTTGTATCCACAACCACTAGACCCATGATGGGAGACAGTTGGTATCTGCTAAGTTTCAACTCAAGTAGTGTGCTAAGCCCTTTGAGAGAGAGAGAGAGATAGAGATGGATGGATGGATAGATAGATAGATAGATAGATAGATAGATAGATAAAAGGTGATGGAATTTTTGCTCTTTTAAAGCAACCTTGTGAGCTAGTTGTTATCACCCTTATTTTCAATATGAGGAAACTGAGGGTCAGATAAAAGCAAGGCCTGGTCTGGGGTCAAATCATAGAGCTGGGATTTGAATCCAGTTCCAGTTGGCTTTAATGCTCTTGTTCTTTGCACTATGACTACATCATGTTCCCAAAGACATCACATGCAGGCAACAGTGTTGTTGAAAACTTCCCTGCTTCAGTGCTTCCATCAATATCAAAAGGAGAGATTACTTCCACAATGTACCTGTGTGATCTTCTCCCAGGGAATGAAATAGCAAGTGCCTATTGAAAAGCTACTTTTGCCAGTGTTCAGCTAAGACCAAGGCTCAGCAAAATGATTCCAGAATATTACCGTGCAGAGTCAATTGAGACTTCCGTTGCCAGAGAAACAGAAGGTACCCAGGAACAGGGTATTCAGAATAGCATAGTGGACGAGTGCGCAGGACAAGCTCAGAAATCAGACTGCCTGTTTTCATTATCTGCACCACTCAACAGCTATGGGAGGCTGAACAAGTTATTAAGTCCAAATGCCCTCATCTATAAAAGACATCATCTTTTACCAGGCATTGTTCTAAGTACTATATTAACTCATTCACTATACACATCAACCCTATAAAGCTGGTTACTTTTATAATCTCCATTTTATAGATGAGAAAATAGAGGCATCAGAACTTAGGTAAATGGCCCAGAGTTACTGGGCTGGATGATGGCACCATTGGGTTCGAAGTGGATTCAAAGTGGGCAATCCTCCAAAAAATAAATAAATAAAAAGAAAGTACTAGCATCTTCAAACCTGAAAAACAAAAACAAACAAACAAACAAAAAAGCAAAGTGGGCAATCCTCTTCCAGACCCTGTACACCTCAACATTACTGTCCTTATAGGAACAATAATAATACCTACCTCATAGGTGTTATTAGGTATTTTAAATGCCTAGCAGTGCCTGGCACAAAGTAAACTCTCAATAAATGTCAGTTATTATTACTGTTATTATTATTATTATTACTCTTAAAAACTAGAGTATTTAATTTTTTGGGAACAAGTCACTTCGAATGAAATTAGTTTGCATAGCAGTCTGGGTTTGGACAAAAGGTAAGCCTCGGTATCGTGAACATCCAAGCCACACAAATCATCCTGGCCATTCTGATCATGGTTCTCCACCTCCATCTAAGCCCAAGCATTGATCTTCCTGCTCTTCCGGTTGAGGTGTCAAAATGTATTGTATTCCCATTTCGTGAGCTTAGGTTGTCATGTCAGAGTGTAGCAATGGCAGCTTTCTCTCCAGAAAGAAGATGGAGTAGAAGGACACAGGATACTCTTACAGCACCTTGCATTTCTCCTCCATAGCAATGAACACATTTGTAGTTAATTATTTGTATAATTACACGTTTATTATCCTCTCTCCCCCTAAATCAGACTGTAAACTCCTTGAGGGCAAGAGCCACATGTGCTTTTCCACCACTATATCTCCAGTGCCTGGCACAGAACCTGGCCTGCGGCCTGAGTGTTTGTGGAATGGATGAATGATTGGTGCTGCTGCCCTAGAGATATAGAGCACATTTAGGATTGTATTTCCTCTGGATGCGGGGAGAGGCCAGAGAAGGTGCAATTCCTAGGTACAGCCAAAAGGTGGCAGAGTGAGTCTGCAAACGGTCACTTCCCAGCATCCAGAGGAGAAAATGACTCGGCCTGGGAGCTGGGTAGTTGTCAGAAATTGGAAGATCGTCTCTATTGCCCCCACATTGTTCAGCACAGGGCCCTGCACATTGTACCGGCTCAAAAATATTTGTTGACAGGAAACAACTCTCCTCTGGGCAAGGATTTTTATTCGTTTATCTTTCTTCAATAAGAGCCGCCTTTCAGCAAATATTTATTGAGTGCCTACTATGTAGACAGTGAAGTTACAATGATGAGCAAGGCAGATCTAGTTTCTGCCCTCTTAGAACCTACATCCAGCAGAGAGGAGGTGGGTAAAGACACAAATAAATACAAAGTACTATGGGGCAGGGGTGCCTTCCCTGGTCCAGGAGGGTCAGGAGAGCTTTTAGGAAATATCATTAAAGCTAAGGAGTAATTATGTATTTACACACCCATACACGTCACCAACCCTTAAGAAAGAGGCAATTCCTTAGTTATATAAACTGTTTCAAGGCAGAGAGAATGTCAAACGTACAAAAGTTTAGGAAATTCCACCATTGGCCTTTTTCAAATTCACAACCTAGACTAAACGTAACTATTTTTAACAGAAGACATTTGTTGAAAAGAAATTACAAATACAGGTCAAATCCCAAGATGCACACGAACTTCCCTGAATTCTCATCTAGCATTTCTTCTATGTGTCCAGGGCTTTTCATTTCATACAGTGTTAGCTTATTTGATTCTCACCACAGATCTGTGAGGTAGGAAAAGCAAACATCACTAGCCCCATTTTATAGGGTCTAGCATTTTACAGGGTGAAATGCAAGTTCAGGGAAGTTACA
Organism: Eschrichtius robustus; assembly: GCF_028021215.1. Classification (NCBI taxonomy): domain Eukaryota; kingdom Metazoa; phylum Chordata; class Mammalia; order Artiodactyla; family Eschrichtiidae; genus Eschrichtius; species Eschrichtius robustus. Next base: position 119,784,855 of record NC_090845.1, on the reverse strand, counting down.
TGACCTGCTCAGTTCCCACTGCACTGAGAGGCAGAGTTAGCACTATAACCTGGTCCACTGACTCTCAGTCTGATGGTCTGTCTATTATACTAGGCTGTCTGTTTATTACAATGACATGCTAGTGCAAACACATAAAGTAGAGACTTCTGTAGGTCCCTTACATCGGCATGAGACCTGCATTTGTGTTTCCTCTTGTTCTCTATGCTCTGGAAGAGTTTACATAAGAAGGGAATTAGGAACTTTCTAAATTTCTCCTATGATAATAGAGCTATTCAGATTTTAAAGCCCTCCTGGAGTAAACTTTGGAAATATATTTTCCGAGAAATTCATCCCTAGATGGTCAAATTTATTGGCACACAGTGGTAAACAGTAATTCTTAAAAATAAAATTTGGTAACATTTTTCCACTTTTGCTTTACTTCTTCATGAATATCTACATGTATTATGTTTTGCCTAAACCATGGTGAGAGTGAATCACAGCAATTAACAACCCTTTACCACCAAAAACTTCAGCATATGTCTACTAAAAATAAGGATTTTTTTCTTACATAGCAACAGTAAAATGATCAAATTCAAGACCTATAACACTGATAAAATACTGTTACCTAACATACATTCCAAAATATAATTTCAACAGTTGCTCCCATTAAGGCCTATATAGCAATTAATTTTCTAATCCAGGCTCCAATGTAGGCCCATGCATTGCGTTTAGTTGTCCTGTCTGTCTAACTTCCTGGAACAGTTCCTCGTTCTTTCTTTATATTTCATCACATTGCCATTTTTGAAGAGTACAAGTCAGTTGTATTGTAGAGTGGCTGTCATGTGGGTTTTGTCTAATGTTTCCTTATCATTTTTTTCAAGTGATGCATTTTAGGCATGAAGACCACAGAAGTGATGCTGTGCCCTTCTCAGTGCATCACAGCAGGAGGCACATGCTATCAGTTTGTCCCATTTTTTGGTGGATGTTCACTTTAATTACTTTGTTAAGGTGGTGTCTATCAGACTTCTCCACCATAGATATACCTTTCTCCCCCTTTATAATTAATAAGTAATCTGTGGGGAAATAACTTTGATTCTCTTCAACAAACTTGCACCCAATGATTTTAGCTTCTTGCCTAAATCAATTATTACTATGGTTAATTGCAAAACATTGCTTTCAAACTCTACTATTCCCACTACATTTATTAGTGAGCATTTTATTGTGAAGAACCATTTTCCCCTTCTCTTTCCTTTTTTAATGTATTGACTCTATTTGTTGGTTTTGGTTTTCAGTATCAGTTTGGACTTGTGGATTCTACTCTATTCAATGTGTTAAATCTATTACTTTCATGATTCATTTTGATGGTAAAATTGTCCACAATTTGGCTGTAGAAACCCTTAAAGCCAGCCCCTATATCCCTTTGACATGTCGCATCAATGTTTGATCACTGTGTTACTTTTTTGCACAATGAGATGTTCCCAGTTTCCCTAGCCTTATAACCAGCCATTTTGCCAAAAGGCTCTGGTTCCTTTTATTGGAGAATGGTATTTAGAAACCAAATGCTTGGCACTGGCTGTGCTCATTGCTACTGGGGTGTTACTACTTCTAGGTACTTTCAGTGAACAGAGTTAGGGATACTTCATACTGATACCTCTAATTCCAACCGACGCCACAGGGTTCTTCCTCCTCTTCCCCCATTCCAAAGTTGTATCTTCCTTCTCCCACAGTGGTAAGCCTAGCTCTCAACAACATTAATATAATCACTCATTTGCTCAATCCTATATACACACACAAAATAGTTTTAGAATTGCTACACCGACACCACTACCATCAACAAACCCAAGAAAAGTTCAAAATTTGCTTGCTATTTTTATCTTTAGACTGAGGGTATATGGTCAAAAGTTACTTGGATTATATATTTTTCTTCTGTGTTGGTTATGTTATCAATTTGGTATCTAATTAGGTTAATTTGCTTGTATTTTAGTGTTTTTCTCATCCTTACTTTTTGAATACATAAAATATTAACATGATTTCAAAAATCAAAACTACACCAAAAATGTACACTCAGGTCTCTGAAAATGTTTTGATTTTTCCATTTCTACTATGTCCACCTTCTTGTTGCAAAGGTTGCTTACTTGAATCTCTTACTTTTTTTTCTTAATTAGACTTGCTGAAAGGTGGGGGGTTTTTTGTTTGTTTGTTTGGTCTTTTTCAACAATTAGCCTTTGGTTTTATTGGTCAGATCTACTTTTGCCTATTTTCCATTTTAGTAATGCTTGTATCTTTATTGATTCCTTCCATCTACGTTCCTTGGGTGTGTGTTACTATTTTTCTCCTAGCATCTTGAGTTAGATACTTATTCCTAAAAGAATAAGTATCTAACTTTTCTTCTTTTAAAAGCACTCTAATTTTCTTCTGTCCTCTTTAAGCCACCCATCTAATTCCTTTAGTTTCATTCAATTCCAAATGTTGTTTATCTTCTATTTTTCCCAAGTCTTCATTTTCAAACTTTCTTTATCATTTAATTTTAGCTATCTGTCACTTACAAACTCCATAAGTTGTTTTTTTAACTCAATCTGAACGTAATAGTGGAATTTAATTCATTCACATTTATTGGAATTATTGATGTTTAAATTTATCCCTCCCATCTCATGTTCTTTATCATGCCTTTCATTTCTTTTTTTGTCTTTTCCTCTTCTGCTTTTTTGTTGGTATACCAAATCAAAAAACTTTTAGTTGCAAAAAACAAGAAATTCACTTTAGCTAGTTTAAAACAATAATAAATGAATTTATTTAAGTATTTCAGATAGATCACAGAATCTCTGGGAAAGTAAGAGAAACAAGTTTAGAGTCAACATAGTAACAACATTCAAATCACACTACAGAACTCCTTCAGTGGAGACCTTTCTGCTGCTGCTGCTGAGTACTGAGTATTCAGCATCTACCATGCTATTGATACCTCTGGCAAACTGAATGGATGCATCTACCACAACCCTTACTAGAATGTCTGCGTGGTGCCTCCTTCTCCTTCAAATTCAAAGTGTCATGTGAGTGCATCTAATTGAATCTAGGTCACATGACTGTGCCCTGGCTGCAAGGGATGCTGGGAAAGCAACTTTGTGGCTTCTGCATTAGAAGGCTCAGACTCTTCAGGTGAGATGATTTCCCACATAGGAAGAATGTTCAAAGGTAGCAGACATCCGAAAAGAATGATGAATGTCCACTATACTTGCATTGATTGATTTTTCTTTATTCCATTTTTTCCCCTCTAGTGGTTTTGAAAATAAGCTTCTTATTTCTATTTTTCTAGTAGTTACCTTAAAATTTTAAACACTCAAGTTTATACTATTCTATAAACATTTAGAATTAATAAACCTCTATATCCTTTCTCTAAACAAGGTAAGATCTTTAGCATGCTACCACTAACCTCTCTGGCCTCACTGTCCCCTCACTTTCTCTCACGGTGTGATCATTTGAGATTTTTTTTAACATCTTTACTGGAGTATAACTGCTTTACAATGCTGTGTTAGTTTCTGCTGTATAACAAAGTGAATCAGCTATATGTAAGCCTCTTCAATAAGTGGTGCTGGGAAAACTGGACAGCTACAAAGAATGAAATTAGAACACTTCCTAACACCATAGACAAAAATAAACTCAAAATGGATTAAAGACCTAAATGTAAGGCCAGACACTATCAAACTCCTAGAGGAAAACATAGGAAGAACACTCTTTGACATAAATCACAGCAAGATCCTTTTTGACCCACCTCCTAGAGAAATGGAAATAAAAACAAAAATAAACAAATGGGACCTAATGAAACTTAAAAGCATTTTCACAGCAAAGGACACCATAAACAAGACGAAAAGACAGCCCTCAGAATGGGAGAAAATATTTACAAACGAAGCAACTGACAAAGGATTAATCTCCAAAATATACAAGCAGCTCATGCAGCTCAGTATCAAAAAAACAAACAACCCAATCCAAAAATGGGCAGAAGATCTAAATAGACATTTCTCCAAAGAAGATATACAGATTGCCAACAAACACATGAAAGGATGCTCAACATCACTAATAATTAAAGAAATGCAAATCAAAACTACAATGAGCATACGGTATTTGTTTTTCTCTTTCTGACTTACTTCACTCTGTATGACAGACTCTAGGTCCATCCACCTCACTACAAATAACTCAATTTCGTTTCTTTTTATGGCTGAGTAATATTCCATTGTATATATGTGCCACGTCTTCTTTAACCATTCATCTGCCGATGGACACTTAGGTTGCTTCCATGTCCTGGCTATTGTAAATAGAGCTGCGATGAACATTGTGGTACATGACTCTTTTTGAATTATGGTTTTCTCAGGGTATATGTCCAGTAGTGGGATTGCTGGGTCATATGGTAGTTCTATTTTTAGTTTTTTAAGGAACCTCCATGCTGTTCTCCATAGTGGCTGTATCAATTTACATTCCCACCAACAGTGCAAGAGGGTTCCCTTTTCTCCACACCCTCTCCAGCATTTATTGTTTGTAGATTTTTTGATGATGGCCATTCTGACTGGTGTCAGGTGATACCTTACTGTAGTTTTGATTTGCATTTCTCTAATGATTAGTGATGTTGAGGATCCTTTCATGTGTTTGTTGGCAATCTGTATATCTTCTTTGCAGAAATGTCTACTTAGGTCTTCTATCCATTAACACATATATATGGAATCTAAAAAAAAAAATGGTTCCGGAGAACCTAGGGGCAGGACAGAAATAAAGATGCAGATGTAGAGAATGGACTTGAGGACACAGGGAGGGGGATGGGTAAGCTGGGACGAAGTGAGAGAGTGGCAAGGACCTATATACACTACCAAATATAAAATAGATAGCTAGTGGGAAGCAGCCATATAGCACAGGGAGATCAGCTCGGTGCTTTGTGACCACCTAGAGAGGTGGGATAGGGAGGGTGGGAGGGAGACGCAGAGGGAGGAGATATGGGGATATATGTATATGTATAGCTGATTCACTTTGTTATAAAGCAGAAACTAACACACCATTGTGAAGCAGTTATACTCCAATAAAGATGTTAAAAAAATAAATAAATAAAATACATGGGGGGAACTACAATGAGGTATCCTCTCACACCAGTCAGAATGGCCATCATCAAAAAATCTACAAACAATAAATGCTGGAGAGGGTGTGGAGAAAAGGGAACCCTCTTGCACTGTTGGTGGGAATGTAAATTGATACAGCCACTATTGAGAACAGTATGGAGGTTCCTTAAAAAACTAAAAAACTAAAAATAGAACTACCATTTGAGATTTTAATTCCAGGTTCTTATGAGTTGCTATTGCCTTAGGCATTAGCAATTATTTAGACTTACCTTAAGTTTTTACCTTTTTGTTTTTGTTCGTCATTGTTTCCTGCAGTGGTGTGATGGAGCCAGCTTGCACTGACTCACAAGAGCCAATTTGCTACCAATTCTTTCAATTTTGTGTTCAGTGACGTCATGTTGGTAGCTTGATGTCAGCCATCATGGGACTATGTATACCACAGAAATCAGCAAACAGTACAAATTGGGGCTCTTCCCCCAGGGAGTCAATTGTTAAACATTTATCAGCACACCACTGGTTTCTTGTATGTCATGTCTTTCCCTTTATTGTATTACTTTTCAGTTTTAGTACCCCCTTGAGTATTTCAGAGATGGTCTATGAATGATAAATCTTGTGAGTATGTATTTGCCCTCATACTTGAATGTCAGTTTGCCTAAGAACAGGACTTATCAAAGAGACTGCTAATTGCCTAACCAAAGTCCAGTTTTCCCTTTTTCCTCAGGAACTAAACCTCAATTTTCAGCACAGTACACTGCTTCTTGGAGTAAATACTATATTTTTCAGTCTTTTTTCAGCCAAGCGTGGCCATAAGATCAAGTGCTGGCCAATGAAATTATAGTAAATACTGTGTGGGACTCCTAGGAAGCCTTCTTAAAGAGTACTGGCAAAACTGGGAGGAGTGTCCATTTTACTCTTCCTCCCCCTTCCTTCATCTGGCTGTTTGGAATATGGGTAAGATGGCTGGAGCCCCAGCAGCTACATTAGACTGTGACATAAACTGTGGATAGAAGCCATACCTTGAGAATGGTGACAACAGAAAGACAGAAGGAGCCTGAGCACTGATAACTTCATGAAGCTGGGTTGATCTTACATACCTCAACTTTTCTCTGACAGTTTCCATCTCTTTGCTTTATATTTGGGGAGATTTCTTCCCCCTGAGTTTCCAAAAACGAATTCCTTCTTTAGCCACACCCATTCTATTATTCATCCATTTTGCTGAATTTTTTATTTTAGCAGTGAGGTTTTTAATATCTGAAGACACTCTCCTACTCTCTGATTGTAGATTAAATATTGTAACAAGCTCTTATTCTTCCTCTTGCTCAGCTCTGCTACAAATGGATATTTAATATTCACAGATCGAGTAGAATCAAAAGCTTTTGAATTCTGGATCTCAACTTCCAAATTACTATCTGGTGCTCTATCTCTGTGAGTTCCTTGGGAATAGAGAAAATAGGAGTTGCTGAGTTAGTACTTATGTTAAATTCACTGGTAAAGATTTTTATTGAAGAATCAATTAGCAGAAAAGATACTTAAATATCCATTTCATCCTCCTCTAAATAACTTCAGGTTTGGGGTTTGATGATGTGAACTGATAAATAGTTATCATCTAATAAAAAACAACCATTCATCATTCTGGCAGAGGAATTGATAAGCTTTTTTTGTAAAGGGCCAGATATTAAATATTTATGGTTTTGCAGGCCATATAGCCTCTGCTGCAATTACTCTGCCACTGTAGTGTGAAAGCAGCCATACACAATACATAAATGAATGGATGTGTTCCGATAAAACTTTGCTTAAGAACAGTAACATTTGAATTTCATATAATTTTCAATTGTCATGAAATATTATTCTTCCTTTTATTTGTTTCAATTATTTAAAAACTGTAAAAACCATTTTAGCTAGCTGGCCATACAAAATCAGGTAGCAGGCTGGATTTGGTCTGCAAGCCATAGTCTGCTGACCTCTGTTCTAGCTATTATTTTCAGTGCCTGTTTTGGCCAGATAAATCCTGCAGTGTTTATAGCTCTCTTCTTCTTTCACCTCAATTTCATCATCAACTAATGGATGTTTGGGAAGGGATCATAGGTGTTTCCTTTCTGTTATTTCCTTTCTACTCAGCCTCATTTGGGCCAATTTGCATGCATATTGAAAGCCTATGGACTGGCCCCAGCATTATTGCTTTACTTTGACTCTGTTTTTCCTATGATTTTATTTTTAACCCAACAGTGATGTAAGCTACATACATACATGCACACACACACACACACACACACACACACACACACACACAGAGGGAGGTTAAGAGAGATATTGAGATAACTATCTTTCCTTATTACTATAAGAAATTGGGGTGGCTGGGTCCATCAACGTTTTGAATTTTGATACTCCAGACAATGAATAAAGTCTGTCCCTTTACAAGAAAGGCAGGCAGTATGTCCTAATCCCAGAACTGTGAATTTTAGAGTCAAAAAGGATTAGAATATTCATTCATGCAGATCATTCCATCTGATGGAACTTAACTAGTTCTCATGTTGTGCTTCAAACCAGAAACATTTCTCTTCAGAACATGGGTCCTGGTATTTGTGGACTGAGAATTCTAATCCTTCATTGCACTAATTCCCTTAGTCACCTGGGCTTTACTTTTCTAGTTTTACTTTTCTGAAATAAGGCCAGCCAATTTAATGATAAATAATAAAAATGATGATAATAATAATAATAAGGGAGCCAACTTCCCTAGCCAGTGTTGTTAAGGAAATGAGGAGAAAGTGTGTGAATTTCACGAAAATATTTGCCAAAGCACATTGTTCCTTTGCACCTCATATCATATTTGCATAAGAATAAATGATCTGATGTCAATAGTTTTTATTGTCCAAACAACAAGGCATTTGTAAAGGGTTCAGCCTTATTCTCTTTTTGACACATCCTTAGTAGAATAGAATTAAGGTAAATCTGTGAAGAAAGCAGACGTAGTTGCTTCAGGCTGGGCCACATTACTGAGGTCACCATGAGTGCCAGCGTCTGGTCCTCAGTGTAACAAATTCAGTAACTTGATTTTTATGGCATTCACACTGCGGTGATCAGGTTTCAGGGGACTGACTCATGCTAACCAAATTTACAGGGGACTAACTGATTAAACAGGAAGCCAATTGATTAATTTATACTGAAAAATAGAACTAGCCAGTGCATTCTCTGCCAGAAGAAAAGACAACTTGAAAAACCAAATTAAAGTCCAAAGGTTGTTTGAAGAGTATAGAAATCCGGACAAGAGTTATTAGATGGATTTAAAGTATAGTCACCACGCTATGGCAGCCTGATGAGTTCTGCTTCTCTAATGGAGTGGCAAACCTTTCCAGCAGATCCCAGGATTTATGTTAACTGATTAGGGACCCCTCTCTTACGGCCACTGCTGGAGACACATTGACTATGAGTTACGCTACAGAACTCCTTTTTCAAGTCTCTAAGAAAACTGTGTGATATGAAACATAGCCCAGGACACACAAACAATATTCTGTTGCCACCACCCAATGGACCAAATATTTCTACATCAAAGTCCACTCCTTTCCCTAAACTGTTTTTCCTATAATCTTAGTCTATTCTTTGAAAATTTCCTTCCCCTTCTAGCTCTAATTGAAATTCAGCTCTCCCCTGAGAATGTCCTTTCTCCCGTTGCCTTCTTAGGTGATGGTTTTCTTTTTCTACCAAACTCCCCCATATTACTGAATCTGGAGGTGGCTTAGGTGTCCGTCTTGTTTTCTATTGCCATTTCCAGATAATTCTTCTTCCCTCCAGCAAAACACCTTCATTTTGAATCTTGTGTCATCAGGTCAAACCACTTACAATGCCCACCTTGTTGCAGTCACCCACAGAGCACCGATTCCTCGAATATTTTGGCTCTTGGCACACTGTCACTCTCTCCAATGCTGCATCTGCCTTAATTCCTGGCGATTTCAATAATGCACACAGATAATCCTACCTGAAGCCTGAACTCTTGGTTTCTGGACCTCCTCTTCTCCAGTGACCTTGTCCTCCCCTACCATTTCAGCCACTCACTCTCATGACCAAACCCTAGAGCTAGTCATTACCAGTAACTACACTGCCTCCATGATCTGAATTTTATGCATCCCACTACCCCACCACCACTTCTTATTTTTTCCACTCCTTCCCTCTAGTACCCCATCTCCGGCAATCCTTCAATCCAGTTAGGACCTATAATTCATTAATCCTCTCACCTTTTCACTATTTCTTATCCCTCGTAGCCTTCACTTCCTTCAGTACACAGCTTAGATTCCACAGCCAATCACTGCAATTTCTCTCTTGTATATATCTGTACCCATGACTCCCTTGCCCTTGTCTTGCTTCATCATACCTATCTGGCAAAGTCTCCACTCTATTTTTTTTTTTTTTTTTGGCTGTGTTGGGTCTTCGTTGCTGCGCGGGCTTTCTCTAGTTGCAGTGAGCGGGGGCTACTCTCTGTTGCGGTGTGCGGGCTTCTCGTTTTGGTGGCTTCTCTTGTTGCGGAGCACGGGCTCTAGGCACGTGGGCTTCAGTAGTGGTGGCACATGGGCTCAGTAGTTGTGGCTCGCGGGCTCTAGAGCGCAGGCTCAGTAGTTGTGGCGCACATGCTTAGTTGCTCCGCGGCATGTGGGATCTTCCCGGACCAGGGCTCGAACCCGTGTCCCCTGCATTGGCAGGCGGATTCTTAACCACTGCGCCACCAGGGAAGCCCCCTCCACTCTATTTTAATCAGATTTTCTGCCTCCTCTAAACCTGCATCTGTGCAGCTAAACATGCCTGGGGAAAACATACCAAATGCCTACTGGTCTCACTGTAATTTCATGACCACTATCCTCAAGTGGACCTTTAATGCTGCTTAGTAATTTTATTACATTTACTCATTCATTCATTCTTCCACTCTTCTATACAAGTAATACCTTACTTTCTTCCCCAACCTCCGGCACCTCCCTCATCCTTCTTCTCAGCTGATGACCTTCTTTATTTCACTAGAAATTAGAAGCAATCAGATGAGAGGTTGTTTCCCATACTCTCACCACCTCCATCTGTGTACACACACTGCCCCCCCCACAATTATTATAGATGAACTCTCTGTGCTCCTAGTTAAGACCAACTCCCCAACTTGTGCACTCAACCCCAACCCATTTCACCTACTTAAAGACAGGCTTCCACCAATTCACTTCCCTCTCCTACATCATCAATTTTTCCATCTTTACTGGATCAACTCATCAGCATACAAACATGCAGTTATTTCTCCCATCTTAAAAAATGCTTTTAATTTTATATTGCCCTCCAATTACTACCCACTTTTTCAATTCCTCTCCTCCAATTCTCTCTTAAACCCACTGCGATCAGACTTTCATCTCCACCACTTCAGTAAAGCTACCCTTGTCAAGGTTACCAAAGACCTCCACCTTGATGACTCCAGTGGTCACCTCTCAGTCCCTACTGTATCTGATTTACCAGAAGCATTTCACTCTCTGTACCACTTCTTCCTCCTGGAAATACTTGCTGTGGTTGGCCTCCAGGACTCCACACTCTCCTGGTCCTCTTCCACCTCACTGGCCTCCCCTTCTCAGTCTCCACTGCTGCATCACCCTCACCTCCCTCATTTTTCAATACTGGAATTCCCTGGCAATCATTCCTTGGGCCTGTTATTCTCTCTCTACACTCACTTCTTTAGTGATCTCATCCAGCCTCATGGCTTTAAATGCCATCTACACAGTGACAACTCCCAAAGTTATACCTTCAGCCTAGATCCCTTCCCTGAATTTCAGACTCCTGTATCCAATTTCCTACACTCCAGAGCTCCACTCAGATATATATTTGACATCTCAAGGTCAACATACACAAAATCAAACTCTTGACGTACCTTCTCCACACATGTCTATTGCTGAAACCTGCTCCTCCTGTGGTCTTGCTATATCGGTAAACGGCATCTCCACCCTTCCAGTTTGTTCAGGCCCCAAACCTTGGCATCACCTTTGATTCCTCCCTTTCTCAGATACTCACATGCAATTATCAGTAAACTCTCTTGACTCTCCTCCAAAATATAACTAGAATCTAACCTCTTCTCACCACGTCCCTTACTACCACCATGGTCTGAACCACCATCATCTCTCGCCTGGATTATTGCAATACCTTCCTAACTGGTTTTCCTGCAACACTTGCCTCATTACAGTTTATTTTCAACACAGCATACAGAGTCGATTTGGTCAAAATGAAAAATCAGAGCATGTCCCTCTGCCCAAAACTTCCCCAAAGCTTCCTATCTCCCTCAAAGTCAAAGCCAATGTCCTTGCAATGGCTTATAAGACTCTACATAATCTCATTCACTCTGTTCCAGCAGCCCTGGCTTCTTTGTTCTTTATCCAAAATATCAGGCAGCTCCTGCCTTAGGAACTTTGTCCCAACTGTTTTCTCTGCCTAAAGTGGTCTTCTCCCAGGTACCACCATGGCTCACTCACTCTTCTCTTTCAGGCTTTACATACATGATACATTATTTTATTGTTTAAAATTAATTAAGTAATTAATTTATTTTTGGCTGTGTTGGGTCTTCATTGCTGCACACGGGCTTTCTCTAGTTGCAGCGAGCAGGGGCTACTCCTCATTGCGGTGTGCAGGCTTCTCACTGTGGTGGCTTCTCTTGTTGCAGAGCATGGGCTCTAGGCACGGGCTTCAGTAGGTGTGGCACGTGGGCTCAGTAGTTGCAGTACGTGGGCTCTAGAGTGCAGGATCAGTAGTTGTGGCGCACAGGCTTAGTTGCTCCGCGGCATGTGAGCCAGGGCTCGAACCTGTGTCCCCTGCATTGGCAGGCGGATTCTTAACCACTGTACCACCAACACACCATTGGAAGCCCCGATACACTATTTTAAATTGCTCCACACAAACCCAGAATTGTCTATCTTCTTCCCTGCTTTTTAAAAAAATTTATTAACTGCTTTATTTTTCTTCATTGCATTTATTTCTGTCATACAAACCATATATTCTACTTATTTGTCTTGTTTATTGTCTGTTCCCCACTACCACCACCATCTCCACTAGAATATAAGCTACATGAGGGCAGGGGGTTTTGTCTGTTTCATTCACTTCTGTATCCCCAGAGCCTAGAAGGACACCTAGATCATAGAAAGAACTTAAGAAATATGTTTAAGGCAGGGAGGGAGAAAAGACATTTAAAGTGCAAAGGATTTTGGTCTTTTTTGTCTCTACGGGAAATTTTCAAATGAATTAAATCAGTTTATTGGGAATACGTATATATTTTGTCATAGAAATAATGGTACACAAGATTGTTATTAGAAGTAATAGCTCTCTAAATGCAATATTGTATTCTATATTGGATCCTGAAACAACAAACGGACATTAGCGGAAATCCTAATAAGGTCTGCAGTTTAGTTAATAGTAATATACCAGTATTGGTTTCCTAATTATGACAAATGTACTATGGTAATGTAAGATGCTAACATTAGGAGAAAAATGGGTAAGGGGATCTGAGAACCCTCTCTGTACTGCCTTCACATTTTTTCTGCAAATTTAAAATTATTCAAAAATGTTTTAAGTTTATTAGGTGCATGTGGGCTAGGTAGGATAATGAGCCCCCCAAATTTCTACATCTTCACCCTTGGAACCTGTGAATACATTAGGTAACATGGAAAAAGGGAATTAGGTTGCAGATGAAATTAAGATTGCTAATAAACTGACCTTTATTTATGGGGAGAGTATCCTGGATTATCCAGGTGAGTCCAGTGTAATCACAAGAGTCCTCAAAAGTGGAAAAGAAGAGTAGAAGGGAGAGAAAGGAAGACTTACTATGAAAGAATGCTCCAAGAGACACAACATTGCTAGCCATGAAGATGGAGGAAGGAACTAAGAATGCAGGAAGGCGTTAGAAGCTGAAAAAGGCAAGTGAACAGATTCTCTGCTAAAGAGAGAATCACAAGGGAATACAGCCCTGCTGACACCTTGATTTTAGCCCATTGAGACCCAGTTCGGATTTCTAACCTACAGAAATTGTGAGATAAAAAATTTGTGTTGTTCTAGGCACTGAGTTTGAAGTCATTCGTTATGGCAGGAACAGGAAAGTGAATATACATAATCTGTAGTTATTACTACAACCCAGAAAGGTAGGTATCATCTCCATTTTATAGAATAGAAAACTGAGCTTCACAAAAACTAAGGTCACAGAGCAAGTAAGTCACAGAGCTGGGACTCAAACCACGTTCTGACTCTTAATTTATGCTCTATTATCAACATGCTGCCTCTCTAGTTAGGGTCTAAGGCTTGGCCCACAAATCCCTATTTAACCCATAGGATGGCCCAAATACTGTTTATGTCCAAAAGTTTTTAAAAAAAAATTTGAAAAACAAAAGTGACTGTGGAGTCAGCTTTCATTTTAGACATCAAAAAGTGCATTTTAAAAGGGCATATGTAGATACTTTTAAAAATACATATGCACCAGTTCTCTATCATGTTCTAATACCAGCAAATGAAATGTCATATACTTGCGTAAGTAGTGTTTGTTTTTCTTGAAGACTGCTTAAAGTAAGTCAGATGTAATTAAGAAAAATAAGGAGGTAGATGAGACTTCTGTGGAGAAGCTGAAGGTGAGTTTGGGCCATTTTCCAGGGCTTTAGAGATTGAGGGCACTGGGGGTTTTTTTGTTTGTTTGTTTTTTTAATGTCTAATTTTACTTCAAAGCTTATGGATACAGATGCATCACTAGCGCTGCCCTTACCTAGCCCTGATCAGGATTGTTTTCAGCTCACAAAAGAACATTGCTTTCACTCAGAAACAACGAAAAAATTGCCCCAAGCCTCAAAGCAAAATTTCATAATCCATTTTGTTTACTCTCTCCTAGGTCCTGGGTTTCTCAGCGTGTTTTTGTCTTGGGCTCTGTGTTTTTCTATCTCCGCTTAAGATATGGGTATTTGTGTTTGGAGTTGGCAAACTACTTTCTTCTCCATTAACTCAGTTTGATTTTGCTATTCTCAAAAACCCTTTGAGGTAGGCAAAATAGGTATTACTATTCACATTTTTTTTTAAATGTCATGGGTAATTTGATAGGGAATTGTAATTTGTTCTTCTTTTAAAATATAAATTTATTTATTTATTTATTTATGGCTGTGTTGGGTCTTCGTTTCTGTGCGAGGGCTTTCTCTAGTTGTGGCAAGCGGGGGCCGCTCTTCATCGCGGTGTGCGGGCCTCTCAGTATCGCGGCCTCTCTTGTTGCGGAGCACAGGCTCCAGACACGCAGGCTCAGTAGTTGTGGCTCACGGGCCTAGTTGCTCCACGGCATGTGGGATCCTCCCCGACCAGGGCTCGAACCCGTGTCCCCTGAATTGGCAGGCAGACTCTCAACCACTGCGCCACCAGGGAAGCCCACTATTCACATTTTATAGATAAGTAAATCAAACTCAGAGAGATGGAGCTGGGACGCAAATCCAAGAGAGTCTAAAGTGAGTTCTCTTTCCACCACAACCTGCTACTTCATCCCCAAGTATGGAGCCATGCTCCACTGGAGCCTAGGTTGAGGAAGAGCTGAAAATGAGGAGATGCTGTCCCCACGGAGGAAAATTTTGAGGAAGGAAAAACCAGGAGAACAATGATGCTGTTGTTCCTATAGGGAGTGAGAGAGGCAGAAGAACAAGACGGTGCTTATGGGATCAGGGGATGAGCGCGTGGGTCAATCATCTATGCCACTGATGGATGGTAGATGGGGAAGGCGGGGGCCCAAGGCATGGGAAAGAAAGGAGATTCACAGTTCACAGCATCAGAGGGGAAAGCAGAAGGTAGGGAAGCCATTCATAAGTAACGGATGTTCATAATTTGGGATTCATCTGTAAGGGATGTTTATAATTATAAGCTGGGGATAGACTCTCTGAGGAACTACTGAAGCAAACTACACGCAAGCTCTGTAAATTGCAGATCGGATTCTAACAGATCTCCCTAGTTTCACTTTCTAGCCCATCCTTGCTTCCAATCGCAGACCAAAGGCAGTTCCCCTGGGCACCGGGAAGCAAGGGCCTTTAGGTTTGGAGCCGATATTTACCCTTCAGTCTCAGCCACCCGAAGGCTGACTCAGAGCTGTCTCTGGATTATGTTTGCTGGGATTCCTGAACCAAACATTATTCACCTCTTGGGGCCCCATGCTGGGGTCAGTTAATCAGAGCTGCTCCCAATGGGAATGGTTCTCATCCTTTCGGAGATGTTTAGAGACATATGCCTCAAATTTACTAAACTCTCTTCACCTCTGTACTGTCTCCCCACCAACATCCACCCCCTCAATGACAACAAGGTCCCCCAGTACAATTTAGTCATCAGCTTTCCTGGTAGCAAGAAGCTCATATTTTTCCAGACCTTATTGTATTTTCCAAACAAACATCAGCACATCCTCAACTTTATATTTTAGTTACTTCTGTCTACTCAACTGAGATTTCCTTTTCATCTACAATATTACTGAAGGAGCACTTACAGCATCAGGATCATGATATGATCTGTTTACTCCTACCTTTATAAAATCTTGTCTGAGAAATAAAAGTGATAATCCTTATGCAAAACACTTAGCACAGTGCCTGGTGATTATCATTACTTCTCAATAACATGTCTTTAATTTCAGGTCACCATACCCAAATCCATAGATTAATTTAGGGTGTTTTCTTCCTGATTATACGTATAAATACCTGAACCTCAAATAATGAGTTACTTCTTATAGAGTTTCCTATAGAACAACTAGCCCAGTCATGGCATGAAGGTTCTCATTACTTCAGTCCCAGAGCTCTCTCCTGTCTCCTGGCTGTCCTGTTCTCTTCCCCTTTGTCTTAATCATCCTTTGTTGTACATTGTAGGCCCCATCTGATTTGGAGGAACCCCTCTGCATATCACCTATACTTTTATGATTCTATTTGTCAAATAATTATTTTGGTTTCAAAATTAAATTTAATATGTGAATTCCAAGAACCGTACAGAACTGCTTCAGTTATCTGAAGGTGGGACTTCCAGCAGCTTTAACCATCTGGAACATGGCCTTAAACCCAGAAAGAAATGAAAAATCTAGGAGCATTGAGGGCAGTAGCCATGCAAAAGCCTCCCTGCAGCCTATGGATTAGAATGGGTGTCAAGTATGAATATTTGTTTCACAAGTGTTTCACAAGTTTTATGTGTCCCCTTGACTAGGCCACAGTCCCCAATTACTCCATCAACTACTAATCGCAGCGTTGCCGTGACGGTATTTTGTAGATGTGGTCAACATCTACAATCAGTTGATTTTACGTAAAGGGAACTACTCTTGATAATCTGCGTGGGCCTCATCTAATCAGCTGGAAGAGCAAAACTGAAGGTTCCCTGAGAAAGAAGAAATCCTGCTTGTGGACTGTAGTGTCAGCTCCTGCCCAAGAGTTTCCAGCCTGCCCTTCCTGATGGCCTGCCCTACAGATTTCAGACTTGCCTAGCCAGCCTCCATAATCATGTAAGCCAATTCATATGTATATATACATATTCACATATACAAAATATATGTTATATATAATATATAAACACACACATACATTCATTTGAAAATACATTAAAAGGGAGACAAGGAGGGGGATGTTTGAAGCTGACACACTAACAAGTGAAGTTAACAGGAAGAAAGAAGATGCCAGAATCACCAAATCATCATGAAAAAGGTTAACTTATGTTCAGCGTAGTAAAAACATAAATATGGGATACAATGCTTAAAGGAGCTTTCAAAATTCTGTCTGGGTTGACTATGAAAAATATGTCTTCTACATTGAATGAAAGCCCAAGTTTAAAAACTTGGAATCATTCTGATTTTGTAGGCTAAGTAAATTATTTTGTTCTTTATTCTAAGAGAAATGGTATGCCATTGAAGGATTTTGTGCAAGGGATAGCATGATCAGATTTGTGTATCAATGTAATCACTCTGCCTTCTGGGTGGATATCAAACTAGAGGGAGATAAAATGGAAGTGGAGAGGCCAATTAAGAAACTTGCAAGCACAGAGAACTATATTCAATACCCTATGATAAACCAAAATGGAAAAGAATATTTAAAAAATGAATGTGTGTATATATATATATATATATATATATATATATATATGCATGTATATATATATATACGTATAACTGAATCACTTTGCTGTACAGCAGAAATTAACACATTGTAGATCAAGTCTACTTCAATAAAAAATATTGATAAAATAGAAAAAATAAATTAGATTCAAACCCCAAAAATAAAACCTTAAAAAAATTTTTTTAAAATAAAAATCACTCAAAAGAACTTGCAATGGTCCAGACCAGGTGAGAAAAGATGGTGGCTGGAACTAGAATTGTGGCAATGGCAATAAAGAGAAGTGGGCAGATATGGCTATATTTTGCAGGTTGAATTGATGGTTGGGACTTCCTGAGGGACCGGCTATGAGGCTGAAAGGGTGGGATGTGTCACTGATGACTGCTAGGTTTCTGGCTAATAGAACAAGATAGATGAAGGTGTCATGAGCTGACACAGAGAACACTGGAAGGTGGCCAGGTTTGGTTGAAGGGGATGATAGAGAGGGAGAGAGAGAGAAAGAAAAGCATACATTCTTTTGAAGACCTGTTTCACTGAAAGTTCTGGGAACCATCTAAGAGGAGATGTCAAGCTGGCAGCTAGATGTATAGGTCTGGATCTCAGAGCAAAGTTCTGGTCTGAAGATACAAACATGTGAGTCATCTGCCTATGGGTGGTAATTGGAACAGAGGCTGTAAATGAAATTACCTAAGGAGAGAGTATAGGGTAAGAAGAGATGAATAGCCTAGGACTGAGCACTGAGGAGCTTCAGTGTTTAACAGCTGGATACATATGCCTGCTCATGATATAGGCTCAATAAATGTTTATTGAACCACCCTTATGAAAAAGGTTCTGATACACCTGTTGTTGATGACTGCACCTATACAGATCCCAAACACACATCTTTAAATGTCATAGTAGATTCTGGCCTGAAATAGCCTCCATCCACTTGGCACCAATCCAGCCTTCCCCACAGAGATCTGGGAGATCGCTGCTAGATCTGTTCCTCAATTGCTTTCTTCTGCAGCCCAAGATACAGTCCACACAGGCTAGTTTACTCGTGTACTTTCTTTACACCCTTCCAAACTCTACCTTGTACCAAATGGAATTAGATAGCTAGAGTCCTAGTCCTGGTATTATGATTTAAAATAACTTTAGTTTTTTTAAAAGAAAAACACACAATATACATTTTATAAAACACACATTGGCATTTTATGAAATTACTTTGACCACATCTCCATGACTTAATCAAATATTTATTGAATGCCTACTCTTTGCACAGCCCCGTGTGGAATAGGAGAAAAGCAAAAGATATAATCTCTACCTTCGAAGAACTTTCAGTCTATTTCGAGAGACAAGAGTTAACACTTGTGACACGTGCAGAAAGAAATAAAAAAGACCACATGAATCAAGTGTATATGGCAAAGCATAGGGCACTAAGGTCTATCAGAGTTCAAAGCAAAGAGCTCTAATTTACACTCACAGAATAAGGCATCAGAGAGACTTGATGGAGTTGCGCTGCTCTCACAGCACCACTATTCTTGCTCGTAGGAGGAACTGGACAGAAAACATATTTGACAAGCATATCTCTAGGGGAGAAGGTTGCACAACCACCTGCAGAAACCAATTCAATCTCACATAATAGAATTTGAACTTCTTTTAAATGATTTAGGCCACTTGAGAGTTTTACAAGTCAGTTCCCAAATTAATTTAGCATTTATCTTCCAGACAGGCTATTACAGCTAACAATAAACTCCCGTTAAAGGAATTCAGATGAATGTGGCTGAGGAAAGGAGTTCCTCATTTCTCACCCCCCTTAACTTTCCTGCAGCAGTTGACACTGTTGACCAGCCACGCATGCTCCCCACTCTACCCAGCACCACACTCTTCTGGTTCCCTTCCGACCTCTCTGATGGCTAAGCCTCCAGCCCAGGATCAGGCACACAGTAGGCACTCAATAAATATTTCTGAATGATTGAATGCTTCTTAGTCTCTTCTCCACTGACTCTTCTGTTTTCATCCAAGTTTCCATTTCTGGCTGTCTTCTCTTCTACTATACCTGCTCCTCATGAGTGATCCCACCCACTCCCACGGCTTCAGCTGCCACCTGTACTCTGATGACATCCAAATTGCCTATCTCTATCTGTCCTCTAAGCCCCATCTTTCAACTGCCTATAGGAACTCTCCCAGGTGCATTGCAGGCAATTCAAGGTCAATGTGTCCAAAGCTGAACTCATTATCTTTCTCCTTAAAGTTATATTCATTCCTGTTATGAGCGTAGGTTTACAGACCCACTATCCCTTCTGTCACTAGGGCTAAAACCTTCAAAAGCATCTTCAACCCCACACACACACCCTCTCCCAATGTCTAATCCTTGCCAGCTCCTATCAGTTTTCCCTCCATGTTATCTCTGGTAACTGTCTCTTCCTCATCATCCTCACTACCATGGCACCTTCACTGTTTATTGCCTGGATTCTTGTCATTACTACCTCACTAGCATTCCCTACAACAATTCAGCTCTCTAATTTATTTTTCACACTGTTATCAAAATATAACTGAAATCATGTCTCTCTCTCCAAAAATCATTCTTTATTCTTATAAATCACTTTTTGGCTTCTATAGTTCTTTCATAAACTCTGTATCATTAAGAATGATTTTGGATGCAGGTAACAGAAACCCCAACTAACTTGTACAAATAGAGGGCTATTTTTCTCACATAAGAATAAGTCCAGAGGTAGGTGGTTGTTGGCATACGTTTATTGGTGCCATCAAGGGCTCAGACTCTCTTCTGGTAGTTCTGCACTGCCATCCATCTTTGACATGTTGGCTTTTCATCTTCATTGCTGCCAGTAAATCAGCTACAAGATGGCTATTAGAGCTCCAGGTATCATGTCTGCATTCAAGGCAGAAACTAGGGTGAAGCAGACAGCATTAGCAATGTCTATATATTTTCTTCAGGAAAGAAAAACTCTGCTAGATGCCCCTCAGCAGCCTTTTGTTTATGTATCATTAGCCATAAGAATATTACTGTCATGTGGCCACCTTGAGCTCCAAGGGAGGCTAACCACGTATTTGGTTTTTCAAGCCTCTGTTGCAGATGCAGGCAAGGGAGACTGGGACTGGGAATAGATGTTGGGTTATTCAACCCACAGTGTCTGCCAAGTTCCCCTTTCATGTGATCAATACTAAAGCCTTACAAGTAGGATAATTATCTTCACTTTCAGGTTAAGGAAATTTAGGTCCTGAGAGGTTAGGTGATTTGCCTAAGGTCACAGCTAGTTGGTGGCAGAATCATAGATACTACTTTATGATTCCTACTGAGAGTTTTACCACGCATTGCTGTGTGAAATGAACTCTTATCTCAGAGAATAGTCCAAGCTCCACGGTACTGAAAGTCCTCAGGAATCTGACCCCAGGCTACCTTTCCAGATTCATCTCTCATAACACCCCTCCACACTCCTTATGCACTATCCAAATTCTTGGTTGCTCCTTGATTGCGGCAGATAACTGCAGGCTGCCATTCCTTTGCGTGTGCTTATCCCTCAACTTGGAATGACCGTCTTTCTCTATCCTTGCCCCTAACAACACCCTGAGGCTTTGTTTATTGAATTGAATTCTTTTTTTTTTAAACGTTAGGTTTTTTGTTTTTTTATTTTATTTTATTTATTTATTTATTCATTTATGTCTGTGTTGGGTCTTCGTTTCTGTGCGAGGGCTTTCTCTTGTTGTGGCAAGCGGGGGCCACTCTTCATCGCGGTGCACGGGCCTCTCACCATCGCGGCCTCTCTTGTTGCGGAGCACAGGCTCCAGACGCACAAGCTCAGTAATTGTGGCTCACAGGCCCATTTGCTCCGCGGCATGTGGGATCTTCCTGGACCAGGGCTCGAACCTGTGTCCCCTACGTTGGCAGGCGGGTTCTTAACCACTGCGCCACCAGGGAAGCCCCTCTGTTCCTTTTTATGGTCAAATAATATTCCATTATATGGATATACCATATTATTTATCCATTCACCCGTTGATGGACATTTGGGTTGTTTCCACTTTGGACTATCGTGAATAATGCCGCTGTTAACAATGGTATAAACATATCTGTTTGAGACCCTGCTTTCAATCATTCTGGGTATATTCCCAGAAGTGGAATTACTGGGTAATATGGTAACTCTATGTTCAACTATTTGAGGAACTGCCAGCCTGTTACCCACAATAGCTGTATCATTTTACTTTCTCACCAGAAATATATGAGGGCTTCAGTTTCTCTACATCCTTGCTAATGCTTGTTATTGTCCGACTTTTTGGTTATAGCCATCCTAATGTGTGTAAAGTAGTATCCCATTGTGGTTTTGATTTTCTTTTCCCTAATGACTAATGATGTTGAGCATCATTTCATATGCTCATTAGCCATTTGTATAATACCTTTGGGGAAATGTCTATTCAAATCCTTTGTGCATTTTTTAAGTGAGTTGTTTATCTTTTTGTTATTGAGTTGTAAGAGTACTTTACGTATTCTAGGTACAATTCCCTTATCAGATATAAGATTTGCAAATATAGGCCAGAAAACATTTTTAAATAAAGGAATTCCAAAATTGCTATTTAAATTTTTAGATGTTCCTTGCGAAAGCTAACGTTCCAGCAAAGTTTGTTTTAAGCGTCTCATAAAATTGGAGCTGGATCTCCAGGGAGAAGACTTGACCACTGAATGTAAGCAGAGCACAGTCAAGAATGCCACAAATCTTCTAAACAGGCTTATTTATGTTCTGATAGAAGATAGCAGAATATCAACAACCCCAAATACTATCAGTTCCCCTAAATTAGTTGCAAAATGAAAATAGTAAAATAGAAATAGAAGGAAACCTCTAGCCATGGACTTCCCAGCCCCTTCTGACCACACAGAGTGTTCCCACTCTAGGAAGAGCCAATCTTATAGCCTAGCAGTTTGGCAAAGTTTTTCATCAGCCTCAAGGTACCATAAGACTTCCAAAGACTTTCATCTAAGTCCTAACACTTTCTCCTGTTTTCTATATCACTGATTGGCCTCTTCCCAGACATATCTGGCCAATAGCATGTGATTATTTCAACAATGCTGTTGAAGGGAAGAAGGTAGCAGCACATAAAACCAAACACTGGAATCCCCAGGCCATGTTCAGCACTGAGCGAGTGACCACATAGCTGCTGACACAGGCAGCCAGTAAGGGTCTCATGATCATAAGGAAGCCAGGAGGTTGTACCTGTACTAATTGTATTCCCAGTTTTTCATTCAATTAATAATTGATATATTTTCGCAATAAGTGTATTTTAGTACAGAATATGTTGTCCTGATGTTTCTAGGACTATAGTGGCTGCTCCAATCGGTAGGGGGATTCCAGCATTCCAGGTCACAGCAACAGTAAGGATCAGACAGCCAGCTTAATTCAGTACACTTGGAGGACTTCCTGTCTCAGGGGAAATGTGTGAATGTTTAGTGTGTTCCTTTCAGCTTTGTAATCCTCTTCCGGGAGAGTGGAAAGAAGCCAGAATCAATAGTCATAAGACCTCAGTTCCAGTCGTGGCTCAGTGTGAGCTCATTCCTACCTATGTTGTTACTGGCAAGTCTGTGTGCCTCAATTTTCATACCTTTAAAATGAAAATGATGACTATACTTGCATCAGATTGAATTGTGTAGTGGAGGAAATACAGGCACAACTCATTTTACTGCACTTCACTTTACTGCACTTTGCAGATATTACATTATTTACAAATTGAAGGCTTGTGACAACCCTGTATTGTCAGATAATGGTTAGTATTTTTTAGCAATAAAGTATTTTTAATTAAGTTATGTAGACTTTTTTAGACATAATACTATTGCACATTTACTAGACTACAGGATAATGTAAACAGAACTTTTATATGTACTGGGAAACCAAAAAAAATTCATGTGACTTACTTTATTGTGATATTCGCTTTATTGCAGTCTTCTGAAACGGAACCTGCAATATCTCCAAGGTCTGCCTGTAGACAAATAGTTTATACGATGTGATACGCTCTCTCTTTATAAGTCACAAAATCTAAGGGGTTCACCCACTCTTTCCCTCTTTCCCCTGACCTGGTTTTCCCTTGTTTTCCATCTCCACTGAGATTACAAAGTATAAAACCTAACCAAAAGGGTATGTTGTATTTAAGAAAAAGTGAATAGTTTACTTGCAGGAGAAGGGGGTGAAAAGCACAAGCGGAGTGCATGAGAAACAAGGCTCCAATAGAGAGCCAAATTATAAGCTTGGAGGGCCATGCTAAGAAGTTTAAATGTTATCTTGTCAAAAATGAGAAGCCATTGAGAAGTTTTGAGCAGAACGATACTGAACTCCTATCCGTGTGTTTAGAAAGATCACTCTTACATCAGTGTTGCGGGGTGCGGTGAGCTGGGGGACAGAGCGACAGAGAACAGTTAGGAACAGCTGGGAAGCTATTCGCTGATCTCATATAAACTTAAGATAGTGGTAGTTGTTGTGGAGAAGAGACAAATTTGGGTGGTATTTAGGAAGAATGGAGAGCACTTGATGTCTGATTCAATGTGGGGGGATGTGAAGGGGGAGGAGTAAAGGATTCTAACTTAGACAATGGGGTGAATTATAGAATCATTAACAAGAGAGGGGATACAAAATGTTTGAGAGAACATAATTTTGTTTGGGATATGTTGAGCTCGAAGTGCTCACAGCCCATCCATCTAGAGAAGCCTAGAAAAGTCTTCAAATAGGTATTTACAGCTTGAAGACAAGGGGCAAGAGATCTGGATTGGATTTAATTATGGGTACCTAGAGATGGTAACTGAAGCCATAATAGCAGCTGAGACAGCTTAAAGAGAGAACACAGAGTGAGAAAGTGGTGACAGTAGTAAGCCCTGAGCAACAGGAGTTTCCAAGGAGCAGAGGAGGAAGAACACACAGAGAAGACTGACAGAGTGACCAGGAAGGACGTGCAGTAGATAAGATTTTAAGAAGCAGGGGACGTTCAAAAGAACCAAATACCTATCCAGCCACGAGTGTGGGTAGGATAAGAATGGAGAAAAGACTATTGGGGTTAGCAATTAAATAGTTAGCAATTAAATAGTGTCTGGTCATGGCCAGGTCTCAGACAATTTCAGGTGACGGGGAGAGAGCTGAAAAGTGACTGGAAGGTAATTATGAAGATACAGCAGTGACGAAATACTCTTAGAAAGCTTGGTGAAAGCACTGAGCAGGGAGGTAGTTGTAAGAATAAAATGAGTCCAAGTGAGATAGTGTATACGAAAGTTCTGTAAAACAAATTCACAGGACAGTTATTATTCCGTTAAGCAAGGGCTATTCTCCAAAAAAAGGAAACACGCACTCCCACCAGCAAGTGAATGAGTCATTAGGTAAAGAAACCGGAGTTCCTGTTATTATTCCTGTTTTCATGGAAATGGCAGCACTGTCCATTCATATATGTTTTCAGGGATCTCATTAAGAAATTACTCCCTCGGGTTGATCTGGCAGCTTCCTTTGATACCCAGAGCGGCAGAAGGCAACAAGGTATTGCATTAATAAGCAAAAGGCCACGAGCTTGCCACTGTCTTTTCAGGGAGGAGACAGGTTCTACTTATGTAAAGACCAATCAAGGGGTTTTGATGACTTGTGCACTGAATTGATCCTGATTGGTGCTGCGTTGACCCAGCCTGGGTCTCCCAATCAACCGCCAAGTCCTTGTATCAAACCGCACGTCACACACACTTTAGTAGTGAGAGAGAGAAAAGAAAGCTGGCCTCACCCAGCCTGAGGGTTCTCAGGGACAAAGCTTAGAGGGAGGGAGGGAGAGAGAGGGAGGGAGGGAAAAAGAGAGAGAGAGAGAGAGAGAGAAATTGACTTGTTACTGCATAAAAATATCAGGCTATGAGGAACTATATTCAATATCTTATAATAAACCATAATAGAAAATAATATAAAAAAGAATATATATACTTCAATTTAAAAATTAAAATACAAAATATCAGGCTATGGGCAAGTAGGAATGTTAATAGAGTGGAAATTATGACCCGTGACACTGGTTTTCTGCTATTCCAGTATCATCTGAACTAAGGAAGAAGAATCACTTTGGCAACAACAATAATTTTTTTTTGCAGTTGACAAAACCCCTCCACATCCATTCTGTCATTTGATCCTAACAATCTGACAAGGTAGGTTACTCAGCGACTATAGTCCCCTTTTGCAGCTGCAGAAACTAAAGGTCAGAGGGCTATAAGTGATTTCTCCATATGGCACAAACAGTAAGTAGCAGAGCCAGGGTTCCTCCCCAGGTCTCCTGACTCTGAGTCCAGCACTCATTCTGCTAACTACACAGCCAGTCTAAACAAACAGCAGCCAAAGGACTCTGTGGCCCCAGTGGCACCAAGGGTACAACGCTAAGAAGGTAGAAACAGGTGCTCAAGGATATTTGGGGGCCTGTCTATAAAGTCAGGCTTCTGTTCCTTAGAGTTAACTTTTTCTTCCTGAACTGCAGATCACTCACTTAAATTCTTGGTGCATTATGTAAAGATTCTTGTTTGAGTGAGACAGACAGTCTTGCCCATGCTGTGCCCATGTCTGATTTTCTGAACAATGCTCCTCACTTTGTTAAATCCTCCTAGATTTCTTACTCATCTACCCCCCACATTCAGCTGAGAAAAGCCACCACACCTGTGAATCCTACATTCTGAAATTTGAATCACAATTTGGATTTATTTCCATGTCTATTATTACTGTCAGAATATAAGATGAGGGAAAATGGACACATTAGAGAAATGAATTCAGCATAATGAAGGTCATTTTCAATTGTGACTGCCCATTATACAACTCTTTGGCTAGCATTACAGACAGATGCCATGCAATAGAATTTGTTTCCTGATATCAACTTAGCTTCTTGGCAGACTAAGGCAGCTCATTAGTAATCTTGGATCTCGTTCTATATTTGTGAGTCAACGCTAGATGTTGGATAGTAGGTGAACTAGGCTTTGTGCCATTAAAATCCACAATGACATTTCCATGCAAATTCTGATTATTGAGAGGGCAGTGCCCCTTCTTAAGACCCAAGTCTGTTTTACCCTGAATTAGTAACCCTAGTGTAGGGTTAGCTAGGGAGTGAAAAAAGAAGGAAACGGAGCAGAATATGGAAGAGACAGAGGAATAGGAGAAGGAGCCAGATCTCAGTTTTAGTTTAAGAGTAACAGTTGTGGGGCTTCCCTGGTGGCACAGTGGTTAAGAATCTGCCTGCCAATGCAGGGGACATGGGTTCGAGCCCTGGTCCGGGAAGATCCCACATGCCGCGGAGCAACTAAGCCCGTGCGCCACAACTACTGAGCCTGCGCTCTAGAGCCCGCGAGCCACAACTACTGAAGCCCGTGCGCCTAGAGCCCGTGCTCCGCAACAAGAGAAGCCACTGCAATGAGAAGCCCGTGCACCGCAACGAAGAGTAGCCCCTGCTCGCCGCAACTAGAGAAAGCCCGTGCGCAGCAACGAAGACCCAATGCAGCCAAAAATAAATAAATTAAATAAGTTAAAAAAAATAAAGAGTAACAGTTGCAAAGAACATTCTTAAAATGACCTAAAACAAGCTACAGAATAGTTTTCAGGGTATTCCTATAAAGGTCTGGTGTGGCATTGTTTTGTATGTGTGTACAGGAATGGTAATCAATTTCATTTTGCTTAGTTTATGTCCTAGGGTTCCTTTTCTAATAACCTAAGTCTTTATTCTCTGGGAGTTGACTCCTACAAAGTGAAGCAAAATTAGAAATTCCAAGAGGTTCTTCCTCTGACAACCAGTCTCCCCATTTCTAGTCTTCTCCCCCATCAAGTCTATCATGCACATTTCTGCCAGCGATCTGCCCAAGAACAAATCGCACCATAGTACTCTTCTGCTTAAACGCTTCAGTGGCTCCACTCACTCCTACCCACCCTATCCTTCAGCCACACCAAACTATAAGCCATTCTGAACATACACTCTTATTCAGTGACTAGTACATCTATTAATCTGTACTCTTTGAGTTTGCAATAACAGAAACTCAACTTGGACAAGTTTAGACAAAAAAAGGAAAATTACTGAAAGTGTACTGGGATAAAGCTGAGGGAAGGGCAAGGATGCAGCTGGATCTCAGAAAAAAATGAACCTAGGAAAACACCATCTCTCTCTCTCTCTCTCTCTCTCTCACTTCCACTCCTGTCCTATGTCTCACCCCAGCTTCTGCCTTAACTTCAGCTTCATTCTCTTTCATTGCATATTGGCATCCTTTATATGATGAAAACTATCACCAGGAACACCTCCTGAGTTTTACCTGTTACTACATCCACCAACAGATACTGAATCTATCGATCCTACTTTAAAATACCTTAGGGAAGAATTCAATCTACCCAGCTGAGAGACTTGATACAATCATGTGGTTGGGGAGAGGGCAGGCAGCTCCCAGGAAAAGGGAAGGCTGTTGTACAGATATGCCATAAATGCCCACTATGTTATATCTGCTCCTGGGCCTTACCCTCATCTCTGCTTCTTGTGGTTGTTCTACTCTGGCCTATATTCTCCTCTCATTTCTCTAAACTTCTATAGAACATGTTAATATCAACCATCTGGTCCTTGGTTAGAATACTGTCTTCCTTTTTTGCTTGACTATTTCACACGGTTATTACTTTGTATGCCAGTGACATTGTAAGTGATTCGGGGGACAGGGACATACCGTGTAATTCTTTAGAGTCCTGCCACTGTTTCTACAACTGTTCTAATACATAGAAATTGCTCACATGCTTCCTGAGTTTAACTGAACATTTATTAGATTTCCATGGCAGAGAAGCTTAGAGCCTAAACAGAAATAATTCATCTACCTACTCCTAGCTCTAGCCACTCAATGGAGAGAATGACATTTTATTTCATTCCTTCCATCCATTCATTCATCCATCCACCCATTCACTGGAAAACATTTAATGAATTATTACTCTATTTCAGTCTCTGTGTTAAGTGCTGAGGATACAGAAATTAATTAGATAAGGTATCTGCCCTGGAGGGCACAGTCTGGCCAGAAAACAGACATGGAGACAAATAAATCATCAGCACACCAGCTAATGAGTGTATAATGAGAGTACAGAGTACAGAGTGCTGAAAGAGCCCAGAGGAGGTGATTATAGGAGGGTCTCTGGTGTTGGGATTAGAACTCCTAAGAAACAACTTCATATCTCATTGATCACAATCTACCTAAGATCATTCATCTTTTGACAGTTTCCTTACAAGCTTGTGAGACACCAAAACAAGTGAAAGAAACCAAGAGAAGCAATTTTCTCTTTTCCAAATTCTTTCCTCAGGAGTAGGATTCAGTGTCCTGACTTCTTTCTTATTAGCTCCTTGTGGGTACTTCTCACTCTCCCCTTCCAACATGACCTTGTCTGATGGAGCAAGATAGCCAGGAAATCAGGCACTCAAGTGAAAGGATCTAACAACTGGGACATTCTGCCAAATTATTCCTCTTTGGATGATCTTCTGTTTTAAATTTTACTGGCTATTGTTTTGGATGATGTGTAAACACCCGGAATATTTCCTCTGTGAAACTACTTTGCAGAGGTAAAACTGTACTCTGATATGCAGGTCTGACTTCACTGAGATGTCAAATAGATTCTACTTCACAGCTATTGTAAGGAACCTGATGATGGAAGAAGACATTTGGAAGATCAGGCAGTTTGGAGTGCCGCTGCCCTTTCCATGCTCCTGATTTGGAACCAGTAGTTTTGTAAATGTCAGTTCACCATAGACTCTGGCTATGCAAAACCTCTTTGTTTACCAACTACTAAACATGCAGAAAACTACCCTTTGAAGGTTCCAAATGTGATGGGAGAGCAACCAGGTCAGCAATGCAGCGAGAACAGAAGAGAACCAAGCAGCCTTCATCACAGGTCCAGAGAAACAAGGAGGGTTTCTACTAACCATCTGGCAGTTTTAGAAATTTATGTTCTCATCACAGATGTTGCTTCAGAATCCAGCCACACCTTCACCATGCCAACACCGCCACACAGCTGTTCTTGGGAACTGGACAGACAAATCACACTACTGATGTGACCAGCTGCAATCTTAACTCTCAATGGGCATGAAACCACTTTCAAGGAATTTCTTGATACTAAGCTTGGGGCCTTCCCACTCTACCTAAGATACCGGGAGAGGTACCACCACCTGTGCTGGAGCAAGCAAGGCAAGGTTTGACCCCGAGCATGGCAGCTAACTGCAACATTCAAAGGAGGCTGCATTGGGCACTTCACCTGCTCACTAGCATTTAGTGGTGAGAACTAAATATGTGAATCCAACGGAGTCTTTAGATTTACCCTGTGTGGCTTGTCAGTACACACATAAAATAAAATTGCAATTAGCCATTATGCTGTATTTGCTATCACAGTGGCACCCAAACATTTAAAATTGCACTAGATCAACGAGGTTTTCCTTGCCACTGACATCAGCTGTTAGGGAAGCTCACTTCTGGGTACGTTCTCAATAGACTCTTGGGGGTGGTTTTTTCCCTCTTATTTAAGGCAGATCTTGGAGACTCAGTTTGCTAAGTTCTTATTCCAGAATCCTTCTGGTCTTCCCATTTTCTGATACATGTAACTTATTCCTCCCTTTTTTAAGGGTTGCTGTTTGCCTTACTTTGATGTAACTCTTGTATTAAGTAAGTTCTGCAACAGAGTCCAGGCTGCTGTTGGACACAGGAAATTAGAAATCCTGATTCACTTGGTCCAACAAGCTATATAGGAATATATGTTACTCTGATCAACTCAAATGACATTCCTCCTCTCTTTTTTATTACAAAGAATTTCATATATACACACACACACACGTACACACATACATATATACAGATAGAGACAAATAGACAGAGAGAGACAGAGACGGAGAGACGGAATAGTACAATGAACCTCTACGTACCTGTCATTGGCTTTAACCATTATCAACTGGCCAATCTTATTTTATCTATACCCACATACACCTCACTCTCCTACATTGTTTCGAAGTAAATCCTATATATCATATAACCTCATCCATAAATATTTCAGGATACAGATTCATTTTTTTTTCATTTTTTATTTTCTGGGCTGCATTGGGTCTTCGTTGCCGTGCGCAGGCTTCAGTAGTTGTGGCACATGGGCTCAGTAGTTGTGGCACTCAGGCTCAGTAGTTGTGGCTCATGGGCTCTAGAGCACAGGCTCAGTAGTTGTGGCGCACGGGCTTAGTTGCTCCGTGGCATGTGGGATCTTCCCGGACCAGGGCTCGAACCCATGTCCCCTGCACTGGCAGGCGGATTCTTAACCACTGCGCCACCAGGGAAGTCCCTGGATACAGATTCATTTTTAAACAAAATTACAGTACGATTATCACACACAACATCAAATAAAGATATCCTCTCCTCTCTTCTTAAGAACACTCTTAAAACAAGTTCAGCAGAAGACCACCTTGGAGCCTGAAGTGGAACACCATGAGAAGACTGTGTGTGAGTACATGTTAGTCTCCTTGGGAACCCCTGGATCTGGACTTGATGGGGCCAGGGACTTGGGGTGTAGCACTACGTAGAGGGAGGCAGCAGCCAGAGACATTTAAATTATCTCTGTTAATACAATCCCATTAGTACCCACCCACTTGACAGGGCAGGAGAAATTAGTTATACCACGATATTAAATGGGGTTACTTTAAACCACCAGCTGATAATTTGAAAAAAGTTTTAAAAAAATGTTTCCCTTTCACAGTAAAGGGTTGACTTTGTTTTGTATCATTTTAGACTGTCCACCTTCACAAAGTATAAACCGCTTTTTTTTTTACATAGAAACTGGGTTATGCATTGTTGAGAAAGGACTAGAATTGGAATCACAATACGGAGTTCTACACTTAACCTCTGTCACTTTCTATGTGTGACATTAAAGAGGTAACTTAGCGCACTGGATTTTACTTTTTCTCATTTATAAGTGAACCTAATAAAATTAATACACAAAGTTGTTTCAAGGATGAAATGAAAAAAAAATCATTGTTAGAATGCTATAAAATGTAAGATATTATATTATTATAATGTAGGTAGTTTGCAATAAAATTTGATTAAGCAATTTTTTAAATGGGGTTACTTTAACAAAAATTAGATTACATGCGGAAACTGAAACCCCTCTCATCATCCTGATCTCTTACATGTTCTCTGGTTCCTAGAGAAGCAGGAGTCTTCTTGTGCTGAGATCCCTGTGGTCCCCCTTACATGTACTGCTTCCCGTGTCATGCTGCCAGGTCTCCCATCTCACGAACGTCTCCAGCCATGTGTCCCTAGCCTAACTGCACTGGGACCCATACTGGTGAGAACCCTCACCTCAGGAACATCCTCAGCATTTCCCCTGAATTACCAAATATCTGTCAACTTGCCTGTAAAATAACCATTAGTTCTAATGGAGAGATGAGGCAGAAGAACTCTCCTTTTCTCTCTGGTTTCCTATTTAAGGGGAACAATCTCCCCTCTGCTACCACAAGTCACCAAGATCCCCTTTCCTCAATTCTCAGTTACAGACCCTGACTCACACGCCCCCTAGTGGCTGGCCCAGTTAACGTCCCCCCCCAACCCTCCACTGGGTTATGTAACCTCTTCGTTAAAAACTTTTAATTCATCCCCACCATCCCAGAGAATTCTTCTCTTGCTCCATCATCCCCAGAGTGGATTAACCCCCCATAGCACCTGAGCTAACCTCTATCAGTATTTATAACACTGTACTGCCATCCTCTCACCCACTGAGTGTGCAACCCTTCAGGGCCAAAAAGCAGGTCTTATTCATCTATGTGAATGCGGGGCCCAAGACAATGTCTGGTGTACAGTAGATATTCAATGAATGTTGCTTGAATTAACGTTGCTGGGAAAGATTTCTGACTTCTCTTTCTCCACTGTAGCCTCAGCTTTGGGTTAATGGGCTCCTCTAACATATACCTCTAACCCTTGAGAAGCAAAACACACACACACACACACACACACACACACACCCCTTTGACTGTCTTTGACTACCACATAACACCCAGAGTAAGAAATTTATGAATATTCTACTTTACTGTGTGTTATACCTGGGCATATCTATTACACTAAATCAAGTGATAGTCTTTGCCCATGTACTATGTCTTGTTGAACATTCTTGGCACAGAGTTATACTGAGAAGTTTAATTCACAGCAAGCAATATTTAACAACATTTGTTCAGTAGTTGGTATAGGAATCTGGCAAGCTCCCCTTCCCCCCATACTGCCAAATTCCTGTTCTTATAAGCCAAGAGTCTTTCCACTCAGGCTTTATTGCCTCTGCTGCATGCTGTCCTGACTTTCTCCCTTCAGCCCTTCAATTGATCACCTCTCTGTGGGATCTGGGGGCCACACAGAGGTCGCCTGTAATTCCAGCTGTGAGCCAGACTGCTTCACTCACTCCCAAACCCCCTATTACTAAGCTCGTTTTGCTAGGAGGCAAAGGCTCTTTCCCCCACTGACCTCTACCCCCAACTTTCAAGTATTCCTTTTCCTCTTAACTCCTTCGTTTCTCATTTTTGCTTTTCTGCTTTCCAGCCTCAAAGGGAAGCCTTTCCTCTCCAATCAATAGAAAGACACCCACATGCATACACTACATCTCCATCAGTGCCATGGAAAAGCCCTAGGCTTGCCAGATGTTCTCCATTTATGATCAAATCATATACAAATATATCCACAGACTCATAAAACCTTGAGACTGGAAGAGAACCTAATGGTGCCCTAGTCCCACTGCCCTTGCAAAGCTTGAATTCTCTTGGTTTGTAATGGACTGACGACTTGAGCTAGAAGAAAATCTAGCCACAACAGGATCTGACTCAGTCACAGCCCTACAGGTTTAGCAGTTTACTGTGCAGGTTATCCTGCTGTTGAAAAGCAAAGCAAATGTGCTCTTTCTCATGAGCTCTTGGGGCTTGCACCAAATTACCAACAAAGAATATTGACTTTTACAAATTGAGTAGAGGTTTCAGCCATGTGCACGTCCACACTCCAGCATGAGCCCTCTTAGACCTTCTGCTAACATGCAGAGTTCAGAGTTGCCACATGCGGTGAGGCCGGCAGTGGCCAAGAGCCCAAGCTCCCTTGAAGATGGAGGGACGAGAAGTCTACTTCACACTTTCTCAGGCTCCTCTTTTATCTCACTTTGGTGCTGTGGACTTAACTGCTACTCTCACCTCCCTCTTCTCTTGAATCCCAGATTCTCCCAGGGGACACTGGCCTTAGTTTTTGTTGATAGTCTCCTCACAAGGCACATGTGATTTCAGTCTGAACATGATTTCAATTTGATATGCACCTTGGCCACTCTGCCTAAGAGCATGTTTTCGCTGCATATAATCTCTCTTTTAGCCCAGACTTTATATCACCCTGCTCTCTCAGGGTCATCATTCAAGTGCTCAGCCATGCATCTACATTAAGTCTGAGAGGTGCAATACAGGCTCTGCTGATTTGGTACAGGAGTTTTGGATTCAATAAAGAATTTCATCCATTCATGCCAACACATACCTCATTTTCACACTTATCAAAATGGTCCTAGTTTCAATCTTTTCCTTCACTTGGTCGCACATTCCAACAGGAGACCTGTACACTTCATAAAAAACAGGGACCTAGACAACTTGGCAGTTTGGATCAAAAGCCTTAAAATGTGTACGTTCCTTGACTCGGTGATCAACTTCTTTGAGTAATCTTAAAGAAAACAAATGTGTACAAAGATTTAGCTACAAGTGGATATTCATTGAGGCATCATTTATAAGAATGAAAAAGGAAGGAACTCACATGTCCAACAGCAAGCATCATTAAATTTTTTATTTCCATGAGATGGAATACTATAGTCATTAATAACAAGATTATAGATTTATATTTATTGGTAGTCGAAAATGTGGATAAATTGTTCATTGAAAACATCAGGTTTCAAAGCAGCAGGTATGTTATGCTCCTTTTTAAAAAATATATGTGTGTGAATACATGTACAGGAAGATACCTGGAATTCCATGCACCAAGATATTAATGGTGGTTATCTGTAGGTGGCAGCACGATGGGTGATGTTTTTTCTTTTTCCTTATCTGTATTCCTAATTTTACTACAGGAAACTTACAATGCATTTATAATTTACAAAACAGTACTAGAGGCTTACAGCCCATATCAGAAAGGGGCTATGCAGAAGTAGGACAGTCAGCAACAGAGTGGTGTACTAGCAGCAGCCACTGGAGCAGAATTGCTTACACCCAGAACTAACAAGCTACACAAATCCTCAGTGGCTTATTAAATAATGCAATCATTTCTTTTCTTATGATTCTGCAATTTGGGCAGGGCTCAGTAGGGATGGCTTGTCCCTGTTCCATGTGGCACTAGCTGAGACAGCCCAACTGGGGCTGAAGGAGCCACTTTCAAGATGACACATTCACATGGCTGGCAAAATGGTGGTAGCTGCCATGTGGGAGCTCAGCGAGGGTTGTTGCCCAGGAGACTTGGTTTTCTTCTCATAGGCGTTTCCACAATCCTTCTTGGTCTTCTTCACAACAGAGTGCTGGGTTCCAAGAAACCCAGGTCGGAGCTGCAAGGCTTCTTATAACTTAGCTGCAGAAGTTCCAGAACATTACTAGGGCCAGCCCAGATTCAAGTGGAATAGAATTAGACTCTGCCTTTTGATGGGAGAAATAGCAAAGAAATTTTGGCCATCTTTAATCCACCACACATGGGAACACAAGTAGCTTTTCCACTTGGCCAAGGACCCAGGTCCTGGTGAAGGCTGGATATACTTTGATTTCCCATGACTCTCCCCTGAGGTATTATGTTATTATCAATATAACCATTATCCAAATAAAGAAGCATCTGTTTATGCGATAATTCTTGGAGAATGAAGAGATCATGCTCAGTAAAAAGTTGTTAGACTTTCTTCATTTCTGAATTCTTCATTTTTAAAAGTTGTAATTCCAGGGCAGCAACCCCTACTATGGTTTCCCATGATCCTTCTTTTTAAAATGGGGTATAAAAAGCACAAGTTGACACTGCTGATTACATATCATAAAACTCTGAATATGTCCCAATCTTTCCAACCTCTTGGCCTTTGTTCTTTCTGTCCTCTCTGCCTAGAATGCCTTTCTCATATCAATGTCCTTCCTACTTATTCTTCAAAGCCCTGCTTGAGTCCTGCCTTCCTCAGATAAAATTCCCCTCTCCAACTCCTTGTCTATATATGTTTTAGCAATTATCACAGTCTGCCTTTGTAGCACAGACCTTTCCCCACAAGAGATGTGCAGTAAATATTCTTTTAATGGATAAATAAATGAATGCTAGAGTTGCTGGTATGGCTGTCTTCTTTACTGAGCTAGCAGTCCCTGGCAGACAGGCTCCACGTTATAGTAACCTCTACAGTCTCACTCCATCCTAAAACTCATAAAGAACCCGCAGTGAGTCTTTCCTTCTTCCTTCCTCCCTTCCTTCCTTCCTTCTTTCCTTCCAACAAGTGTGTATTGAAGCCCTACTATGTGCCAACCATTATGGTAGTCCCTATCCTTGTGGAGCTTATATTCTGATGGACGTGACACACGAGTAAACAAAATAATTCTAAACTGTGATAAGTGCTACAAAGGAAAATAACAGTGTGCTATGAAAGAGAATAAGAGTGTGTAACATTGACCTAGACCTAAAGAATGAGCAGGAGCCAGCCAGCTGAAGAGTACTGATTGCTATGGGTGGATGATAACCCAGGCTTACCCTTGATGACCGTATCTCCTGATCTTTCAACTTTCTCCATTGCAGTTCAGAAGTCTGCTGCTTTTAAAGAAAAAGAAGATTAAAGATTACTGTATTTGCATGAAATGATGTGATGCATGGCATTTGCTGGAATGTGATACATGGTATAATCTCAAAGTGAATAAATAAGTTATAGGTGAAACATGGTTGGACATGAGTTGATAATTGTTGAAGCTGGATGATGGGTATACAGGGGTTCACTATACTATTTAATATACTTCTGCATATTTTAGAGAGTTTATATAACAAAGGTTTTAAAATAAGCACATTTGCTGACACAGTCCCTCCGTATTTTCCCTAAGATTCTCAGTTATCAATAATGCAAAAGAGAAGGGAGGCTCTACAATAGAGAGTTGACGAAGCAAGAAGGCGGGAGAGGATCATGGTGAGGAGCATTTCTCTCTTAGATTTCTAGATGCTGAGGGATTCTAAAGTAGTGCTTGGTGAATGTGCAGAAACTGCTAGTTCTGCCCTGCTTCCATGGTAATAGAATCCCCCATTTTTACCTGGGTACATAGCCAGTCAGCATAAAAACTACATTTCCCATCCCACTTTGTAGCTAAGTGAGGCTATGTGATAAGGTTCTGACCCATTGGACATGAACAGAAGTGATTTTTGCAACTTACAGTTTGTGCCCTTAAAGAGAAGGAGCACCTCTTCCCTTCTTTTGTTCCTTCTCGCTGGCAGGAATGCAGACTTGGTCATGAGCATGATGACAGCATCTCTGGGAAAGCTAAGCCAAAAAAAATAAGGAGCCTGGGCCCTGGACAGAACCACCAGAGCAAGGTCACCAAGGCAGCTCAGACCTTTATGTATAAGAGAACTAAACTCTCTTGCTTAAGCCCCTTTTATTTTGTGTGTCTCACATTTAGCCAAACTTATACTCAACTAACGCAGTGAATTAGATCGCAAAGGAAGAAGGACTTGGGAATCTTGGTGCAAAATGTATGCTTTTAGGGAAAGTTTCTTCTGGATCAGAAAATCCTAATGCAAATGAATCAGAATGTCTCCTTAAAGAAAAACAGCCTGCAAGCATGCTAACAAATGCAAAGAGTACAAATACCAAATGTCGACACATAGGCTTAACCCAATATAGAACACGGTACATGTTGTAGACAAATCACAGATTTAGAAAATACTTGCAGCAAGGATGACAAGTGAATTCATGACATCATTTACAAAGAGTTTTTGAAAACTGAAAAGAACAAGGCAAAGAATTCCATAAAACACCGGCAAAATATATGAAGAGTCAATTCAGATAACAGCTAATCCAAAAGGCCAACAAACATATGGAAAGATGTTCAAACCCACTCTTAGAGAAGTGAGAAATAATGTAACACTGACATAGCACATTATGTTCATCAGACTGGCAACAATTTAAAGTGTAGAAACATCTATCTCTTATATGTGTTAGTTGAAATATAAATCATTATGGCCTTTTGATAAAACAATCTGGCAATGGCTATATAAAATGTAAAATATGCGTGCCCTTCTACTGAGCAATCCCACTTCTCAGAAAAGATAATGTGGATTAAAAGCACCAATACATAATGATATACTTGCAAGGATGTTTATTGCAACGCTGTTCTCAGCGGCAAATTTTAAACAAATTGATGCCCATCAATTGGGAAATGATAGAATTTAGGTACATATACATCTATACCATGAAATATTATGCACACATCAGAGAGAGAGAGAGAGAGGATAAGAGCTATACCAGTGGACCTGGAGAGATTTCCACAGGATACTGAAAAGTGAGAAAAACAAGATACACAACTCTGTATATGACTCCATTTTTCAAGAGTAATAACCAAGAAAATTTTGCATGTGTGTGTGTTTGTATATGAGTATATGGGCATGGAGATATATATTTTTATATATGGAAATATATTTCTATATATACTATATTAACTATAAATTTAAATCTACATATGCATATAGATTTATAGTATTTATGTATATGAAGAGAGAGTCATGAAAGAATGATTATTAAACTGTTAATGGTGATATTGCACTGTGTTTGCTTTCTTCTTCCTCATAGTATTTGAATTTTATTTTACAGTGAGCATGTATGGTCAAAATGATTAGAAAAAATAATCTGGTGCTGGATATTTTGTTTGCATCTCCAGATTCATTCTCCACTCTCCACCCTTCTCCATCCTGCTCTGAACTCTTCCAACTTTCTCTAGAAGACAACAGGTTGGTAACAATTTTTGTTATTTTTTTTAACTATAAAACTGTCAAAAGTAACCTCACAACTCTATTCAGGATATGTGTGACCATAAGAAGTTCCCCAGATGTGAAGTAAAGTCATAGAGCCCGGATTTCCATCTCAGGTAAACCCGAGTGCTGTTAGAGACCTTGACCTCTGTATGTCTACGCTACACTCCAGCGAGTGACCTTTGCTCACAGAATGAGAGCCGTTGAATTTATATTTATATAGCCCATTTGATACAGTCTCAGTCTTATTGGTTTTTTTTAATCAGAACTGGAATAAAAACACAACTCATCAGATTTTGATAGGTTTTTGTTCCTTTGCCCAGTTGCATTGCAATTGTCTGGTTTCCCATCTCCCAGGTGTGTATAAGTGTTGGGAGCCTCCTCCATATAATACCAAGGGGGAAAAGTGTACTTTTGTCTTTGGAAATGAAAAACACAATCTCTTATGATCCTAGCTCCAATGAGTCCTCAGCCACGTCAGCACAGGCCACATTTAAATGGCCCCCTGAGGTCCCTGCTACTGTGATTATTGAATCAATTACTCCCATTATTAGATCACATGGCACAATATAGACCAAAATGTTTCTTGGCCAAAAGAAATATCTTACAAATGATAGCAATAGTCCTCAGAGCTTGGATGAGCCTGAAGGAAAATACTGGGTCATTACCTGGAAGAGAAATAAAAAGATTGCTAACCAGATCGCCTCTTTAAGTTACATGGAAATGCAGCCTTGAGAGAAAGAAAAAGAGAGAAGCACTTACGTGTGATTAAAAAATACAAGCTGCTCCAACATTATAAGTGAGCTGTGTTTCAAAGGGTCATTTATAAATCAGTGCTTTGGATCTAGAATGTGTTTTCCACAAAGACAATAAGCTCTATAGTTGAGGGGGGTCCTAGGCTGGCCCTGCACAGCCCACCGTCCTGTATTCAGAGAGCATCTCCATGAACCCAAGGCCTGTCAGGGAAATGGCTCATATTCTGCAGTTGTTAATAACTGGGCTTTGGAGCCAGACAGATCTGGGTTGCATCCAGACCCTTCCATTTATTATCTATGAGACCTTGGGCAAGTCACCTAAACTCTTTGCTCTTATTTCTTTCTCTGTGAAATGAGGATTATAATTTCTATCCCACAGAGTTATTGTGGAGCTTAATAAGATAACACACCAAAAGTGCCTGGCATGTGGTAGAAAATATTATATAATTACTGTTGTTAGGGGCAGAAATAAACTTTCAAAAATCAGTGGTGCTTATCTTTAACATCCTTCACCCAGCATTTTCTTCGTATCCATAGCTTTTATTTCTGCTCTAAATTACCCACTAGGACACTTTAC
The DNA here is from genome assembly GCF_028021215.1 of Eschrichtius robustus. Taxonomy (NCBI): domain Eukaryota; kingdom Metazoa; phylum Chordata; class Mammalia; order Artiodactyla; family Eschrichtiidae; genus Eschrichtius; species Eschrichtius robustus. The sequence continues at coordinate 119,745,400 of NC_090845.1, read as the reverse complement.
CAAAGTGCCCTCCCTGCATTAGTGTTCCATGCTACAAAATTACATGAAGTTTTTCTTCTCTGCCCTATCCCCCATCAAAACTCCTATTTAATGTGGTTTGGAAAAATCAGTGGCCTGTTAATCAGAAATAAATTGAATTTTTCAGAAGAACCCTGGTTAACTTAAATGATACTCCAGTTGGTGAAACTTCAGGCAATATAACAAAAAATTCTAGACAGCACCAGGGGAGATATTTCAGAAGCCCAGATGCCAGGAAAGTGAGAACATCTATTCATGAGAAACTTTTTAAAAGTACAACTTTGGGCTTCTGCTTCCAGGAAGATAGGGTAGATGTACATTTCCCTATTCTTCTCACTAAGTGAAACTACCCCCCTGGACACCTGCATACCGTATATGAAACAACCATAAAAAGACTCTGAAACATGCAGAGAGAAAGCAGACTGTTTAGGAACCTTGGAACCCAAGGAATGACACAGTAGTAAGTTCCCTGGATTTTCTTTTTGCCTCATATATTCCAGACATGGAGCTGAAGAAGCCGATAACTTGGAAACACCAACAGAAGCAGACAGAAAAAATCCCCACTACGAGCTTTCTCTCTCTTTCCAATACATCAGGAAAGGTGAAGCCTAGGAACGAAGAAAAATTTTAGACAACAACCACTCTACTCCAGCTAAATGTAACAGAAAAAACTGTGGCCCCATTATCACCCACACGAGCAAAGGCCAGATAGGGGACGTGGACTTCCATTCTTGGAAGGCTTTAATAAGGCACCACAATACCCCAAGCAGCGTGCTGTCAGAGAAGGTCAACTAGAGAGTCAGAACTTTCATCCCTGCTGGTAAGTAATGACCCCAACCCACACAGTGTCATTAGAGACCACATGAGGAGGCTGTACTTCTGCCTCCATTTGAAAGTTATGAGGTGGCCCTCCCCTTCTCTGCTGGGTTAGTGTCAGACGAGGCCTAGCGGAGAGTCAAGACTTTCACCACTGGCCAGTTGTTACAAAACCATCCCCACCACAGTGTCAGTGAAGGCCATGTGTGAAGCAAGAACGCCCACCTCCACCCAACAGCAGCAAGGAGCATGCCCCTTGGGTGTCAATGGAGGCTGAGTGGGGAACCTGGACTTCTACCTCTACCTCGCAATAACAAGGCAGTGCCCTCACCTTTCCCTGCCAGAATACTGTCAGAAAAAAGACAACTAAAACAGAAGATTTAAATAAGATCCAGAGTCTCATAATACAAAACTGACCAGGTTACAATAAAAAAATCACTGGTCATACCAAGAATCAGGAAGATTTCAAAATGGATGTAGAAAGGAAATACTTGTCAACAGGAACATGACAGAAATGTTAGAATTATCTGACAAAGACTTTAAAGCAACCATGATCTAAAATGCTTTAAGTGGCAATTACAAACACTCTTAAAACAAATGAGAAAACAGAAAGCCTCAGAAAAGAAATAGAAAGTCTCATCAAAGAAATAGAATATGTTAAGAAAAACCAAGTGGAAATTTTGGAACTAAAAAATACAATAACTAAAATTAAAAGCTGAGTGAATAGGCTTGACAGCAAAATGGAGGTGACAGGGAAAGAATCAGCAAACTTGAAGATAGAACAATAGAAATTACTCAACTGAACAACAGAGGAAAAATAGACTAAAAAATGAACAGAGCCCACAGGGACCTATGGGAATATAATGCAACATCTAACATTCAACGTCTTCAGAGTCCTAGAAGAAGACGAGAAAGAGGACAAGGCTGAAAAAGCACTCAAGGAAATAATGGCTGAAAACTTCCCAAATTTGGAAGGAGACATAAACCTACAGATTAAAGAACTTGAGCAAATCCCAAACAGAATAAACTTAAAGAGGGTCCCAGAAGGAGAAGAGAGAGAGAAAGGTGCAGAGAACTTATGTGAAGAATTAATTGCTAAAAACTTTTCTAACCTGGGAAAGGAACACATCTAGGTTCAGGAAGCAGAGAAAGTCCCAAACAAGATGCACCCAAAGAGGTCCACAGCAAGACACATTACAATTTAAATGATAAAAGTTAACGATAAAGAGAGAATCTTAAAAGCAGAAAAGTAACTAGTTACATAAAAAGGAACTCCCGAGTGTCCTTGTCCCCTCGGTGAGGCACAGCCACCCCCTGGCTCTGCAGGAGACCCTCCAACACTAGCAGCCGTGTGGCTGACAGAATCCTGGTGCTCCGGCCCACTGTCAGGCCTGAGCCTCTGACGTGGGAGAGCTGAGTTCAGGACATTGGACCACCAGAAACCTCCTGGCCCCATGTAATATCAGCTGGCGAGGGCTCTCCCAGCGATCTCCGTCTCAACACTAAGACCCAACTCCACTCAATGACCAGCAAGCACCAGTGCTGGACACCCCATGCCAAACAACTAGCAAGACAGAAGCACAACCCCACCCATTAGCAGAGAGACTGCCTAAAATCATAATAAGTTCAAAGACATCCCAAAACACACCACCGGACTCACTCCTGCCCACCAGAAAGACAAGATCCAGACTCATCCACCAGAACACAGGCACCAGTCCCCTCCACCAGAAAGCCTACACAACCCATGAAACCAAGCTTACCCACTGTGGGCAGACATCAAACACAACGGTAACTACGAAGCTGCAGCCTGCAAAAAGGAGACCACAAGTTAAGCAAAATGAGAAGAGAGAGAAATACACAGCAGATGAACGAGCAAGGTAAAAACCCACCAAACTAAACAAATGAAGAGGAAATAGGCAGTCTACCTGAAAAAGAATTCACAGTAATGATACTAAAGATGATCCAAAATCTTGGAAATAGAATGGAGAAAATACAAGAAACGTTTAATAAGGACTTAAAAGAACTAAAGAGCAAACAAACAATGATGAACAACATAGTATATGAAATTAAAAATTCCCTAGAAGGAATCAATAGCAGAATAACTGAGGCAGAAGAACGGATAAGTGACCTGGAAGATAAAATAGTGGAAATAACTACCGCAGAGCACAATAAAGAAAAAAGAATGAAAAGAATTGAGGACAGTCTCAGAGACCTCTGAGACAACATTAAATGCACCAACATTCAAATTATAGGGGTCCCAGAAGAAGAGAAAAAGAAAGGGACTGCGAAAATATTTGAAGAGATTATAGTTGAAAACTTCCGTAATATGGGAAAGGAAATAGTCAGTCAAGTCCAGGAAGTGCAGAGAGTCCCATACAGGATAAATCCAAGGAGAGACATGCCAAGACACATATTAATCAAACTATCAAAAATTAAATACAAAGAAAAAGAATTAAAGCAGCAAGGCAAAAACAACAAATAACATACAAGGGAATCCCCATAAACTTAACAGCTGATCTTTCAGCAGAAACTCTGCAAGCCAGAAGGGAGTGGCAGGACATATTTAAAGGGATGAAAGGGAAAAACCTACAACCAAGATTACTCTACCCAGCAAGGATCTCATTCAGACTCGATGGAGAAATCAAAAGCTTTACAGACAGGCAAAAGCTAAAAGAATTCAGCACCGCCAAACCAGCTCTACAACAAATGCTAAAAAACTTCTCTAGGCAGGAAACACAGGAGAAGGAAAAGACCTACAATAACAAACCCAAAACAATTAAGAAAATGGTAATAGGAACATACATATTGATAATTACCTTAAATGTATATGGATAAAATGCTCCAACCAAAAGACATCAACTGGCTGAATGGATACAAAAACAAGACCCATATATATGCTGTCTACAAGAGACCCACTTCAGACCTAGGGAAACATACAGACTGAAAGTGAAGGGATGGAAAAAGATATTCCATGCAAATGGAAATCAAGAGAAAGCTGGAGTAGCAATTCTCATATCAGACAAAATAGACTTTAAAATAAAGACTATTACAAGAGACAAAGAAGGATACTACATAATGATCAAGGGATCAATCCAAGAAGAAGATAAAACAATTGTAAATATTTATGCACCCAACATAGGAGCACCTCAATACATAAGGCAAATACTAACAGCCATAAAAGGGGAAATCGACAGTAACACAATCATAGTAGGGGACTTTAACACCCCACTTTCACCAATGGACAGATCAACCAAAATGAAAACAAATAAGGAAAAACAAGCATTAAATGATACATTAAACAAGATGGATTTGATTGATATTTATAGGACATTCCATCCCAAAACAACAGAGTACACTTTCTTCTCAAGTGCTCATGGAACATTCTCCAGGATAGATCAAACCTTGGGTCACTAATCAAGCCTTGGTAAATTTAAGAAAATTGAAATCGTATCAAGTATCTTTTCCAAACACAACGCTATGATACTAGATATCAATTATAGGGAAAAAAAACTGTAAAAATTACAAACACATGGAGGCTAAATAATACGTTACTAAATAATCAAGAGATCACTGAAGAAATCAAAGAGGAAATCAAAAAATACCTAGAAACAAATGACAAGGAAAACACGATGACCCAAAACCTGTGGGATGCAGCAAAAGCAGTTCTAAGAGGGAAGTTTATAGCAATACAATCCTACCTCAAGAAACAAGAAAAACCTCAAATAAACAACCTAACCTTATACCTAAAGCAATTAGAGAAAGAAGAACCAAAAAACCCCAAAGTTAGCAGAAGGAAAGAAATCACAAAGATCAGATCAGAAATAAATGAAAAAGAAATGAAGGAAACAATAGCAAAGCTCAATAAAATTAAAAGCTGTTTCTTTAAGAAAATAAACAAAATTGATAAACCATTAGCCAGACTCATCAAGGAAAAAAAGGGAGAGGACTCAAATCAATAGAATTAGAAATGAAAAAGGAGAAGTAATAACTGACACTGCAGAAATACAAAGGATCATGACAGATTACTACAAGCAACTATATGCCAGTAAAATGAACAACCTGGAAGAAATGGACAAATTCTTAGAAAAGCACAACCTTCCGAGACTGAACCAGGAAGAAATGGAAAATATAAACAGACCAATCACAAGCACTGAAATTGAGACTGTGGTTAAAAATCTTCCAACAAACAGAAGTCCAGGACCAGATGGCTTCACAGGTGAATTCTATCAAGCATTTAGAGAAGAGCTAACACCCATCCTTCTCAAACGCTTCCAAAATATAGCAGAGGGAGGAACACTCCCAAACTCATTCTACGAGGCCACCATCACCCTGATACCAAAACGAGACAGAGATGTCACAAAAAAAAACCCCACAGGCCAATATCACTGATAAACACAGATGCAAAAATCCTCAACAAAATACTAGCAAACAGAATCCAACAGCACATTAAAAGGATCATATACCATGATCAAGTGGGGTTTATCCCAGGAATGCAAGACTTCTTCAATATACGCAAATCAATCAATGTGATACACCATATTAACAAACAGGAGGATAAAAGCTATATGATAATCTCAACAGATGCAGAAAAAAGCTTTTGACAAAATTCAACACCCATTTATGATAAAAACTCTCTAGAGTAAGCAAAGAGGGAACTTACCTCAATATAATAAAGGCCATATATGACAAACCCACAGCCAACACTGTTCTCAATGGTGAAAAACTGAAACCATTTCCACTAAGATCAGGAACAAGACAAGGTTGCCCACTCTCACCACTATTATTCAACATAGTTTTGGAAGTTTAGCCAGAGAAATCAGAGAAGAAAAAGAAATAAAAGGAATCCAAATTAGAAAAGAAGAAGTATAACAGTAACTGTTTGTAGATGACATGATACTATACATAGAGAATCCTAAAGATGCTACCAGAAAACTACTAGAGGTAATCAATGAATTTGATAAAGTAGCAGGATACAAAGTTAATGCACAGAAATCGCTTGCATTCCTATATACTAATGATGAAAAATCTGAAAGAGAAATTAAGGAAACACTCCCATTTACCATTGCAACAAAAAGAATAAAATATCTAGGAATAAACCTACCTAAGGAGACCAAAGACCTGTATGCAGAAAACTATAAGACACTGATGAAAGAAATTAAAGATGATACAAACAGATGGAGAGATATATCACGTTCTTGGATTGGAAGAATCAACATTGTGAAAATGACTATACTACACAAAGCAATCTACAGATTCAATGCAATCCCTATCAAACTACCAATGGCATTTTTCACAGAACTAGAACAAAAAATTTCACAATTTGTATGGAATCACAAAAGATCCGAATAGCCAAAGCAATCTTGAGAAAGAAAAACGGAGCTGGAGGAATCAGGCTCCCTGACTTCAGACTACACTACAAAGCTACAGTCATCAAGACAGTATGGTACTGGCACAAAAACAGAAATATAGATCAATGGAACAGGATAGAAAGCCCAGAGATAAACCCACGCACATATGGTCACCTTATCTTTGATAAAGGAGGCAGGAATATACAATGGGGATAAGACAGCCCCTTCAATAAGTGGGTTGGGGAAAACCAGACAGCTCCATGTAAAAGAATGAAATTAGAACACTCCCTAACACCATACACAAAAATAAACTCAAAATGGATTAAAGACCTAAATGTAAGGCCAGACACTATCAAACTTTAAGAGGAAAACATAGGCAGAACACTCTATGACGTAAATCACAGCAAGATCCTTTTTGACCCACCTCCTAGAGAAATGGAAATAAAAACAAAAATAAACAAATGGGACCTAATGAAACTTGGAAGCTTTTGCACAGCAAAGGAAACCATAGACAAGATGAAAATACAACCCTTAGAATGGGAGAAAATATCTGCAAACGAAGCAACTGACAAAGGATTTAATCTCCAAAATTTACAAGCAACTCATGCAGCTCAATATCAAAAAAACAAACAACCCAATCCAAAAATGGGCAGAAGACCTAAATAGACACTTCTCCAAAGAAGATATACTGATTGCCAACAAATACATGAAAGGATGCTCAACATCACTAATCATTAGAGAAATGAAAAGCAAAACTACAATGAGGTATCACCTCACAGTGGTTAGAATGGCCATCATCAAAAAAATCTACGAAGAGTAAATGCTGGAGAGGGTGTGGAGAAAAGGGAACCTTCCCACACTGTTGGTGGGAATATAAATTGACACAGCTTTTATGGTGAACAGTATGGAGGTTTCCATAAAAAACTAAAAATAGAACTACCATATGACCCAACAATCCCACTACTAGGCATATACCCTGAGTATATACCCATAAGTCAAAAAGAGACATGTACCACAATGTTCACTGCAGCACTATTTACAGTAGCAAGGACATGGAAGTAACCTAAGTGTCCATTGACAGATAATGGACAAAGAAGATGTGGCACATATATACAATGGAATATTATGAAATTGAGTTATTTGTAGTGAGGTGGATGGACCTAGAATCTGTCATACAGAGTGAAGCAAGTCAGAAGGAGAAAAACAAATACCATACGCTAACATATATATATGGAATCTAAAGAACAAAATGGTTCTGAAGAACCTAGGGGCAGGACAGGAATAAAGACGCAGACGTAGAGAATGGACTTAAGGATGTGGGGAGGGGGAAGGGTAAGCTGGGACGAAGTGAGAGAGTGGCATGGACATATATACACTACCAAATGTAAAATAGACAGCTAGTGGGAAGCAGCCCCATAGCACAGGGAGATCAGCTCAGTGCTTTGTGACCACCGAGGGGTGGGATAGGGAGGGTGGGAGGGAGATGCAAGAGGAAGGAGATAAGAGGATATAAGTGTACGTATAGCTGATTCACTTTGTTATACAGCAGAAACTAACACAACAATATAAAGTGATTATACTCCAGTAAACATGTTAAAAAAAGAAAGGAACTCCCACAAGACCATAAGATGATTTTTAAGCAGAAATGCTGCAGGCCAGAAGGGAATGGCACTATGTATTCAAAGTGATGAAAAGAAAAACCTACTGCCAACAATACTCTACCTGACAAGTATATTATTTCGATTTGAAGGAAAGATAAAGAATTTTACAGACAAGCAAAAGCTAACAGAGTTCAGCTCCACTAAAATGGCTTTATAAGAAATCTTAAAGGAACTTCTCTAAGCAGAAAATTAAACACCACAACTAGAAATATGAAGATTATGAAAGAAAAGATACAGGTAATACCTCAACCATTTATAAAGCTAGCAGGAAAGTTAAAAGACAAGGGTAGTAAAATCATCTACAGCCACAATAAGTAGTTAAGGGATACAAAATAAAAAGATGTAAAATATGGCACCAAAAACATTAAACGTTGCACGGGAGTAGAAATGTAGAGTTGTTAGAATGCATTTAAATTTAAGAGATCATCAAATTAAGTATAGGTATATATACATATATATACCTCTTGGTATCCACAAACCAAAAACCCATAATAGATACACACAAAAGAGAAAGGAATCCAAATATAATACTAAAGATAGTCATCAAATCACAGGGAAAAGAAAAAGAAGGGAACAAAAAAGAACTACAAAAACAGTTAGCAAAATGGCAATAAGTACATGCCTATCAATAATTACTTTAAATGTAAATGGACTAAACTCTCCAATTGAAAAACAAAGAGTGGTAGAATGGATTAAAAAAAAAAGGCCCATATATATGCTGCCTACTAGGGACTCAATTCAGATCTAAAGGGACACAGAGACTGAATGTAAGGGAATGGAAAACGGTATTCCATGAAAATAGAAATGAGAGGAAAGCTGGGACAGCAGTATTTACAACAGATAAAAGAGACTTTAAAACGAAGATTGTAACAAGAAACAATGAAGGACATTACGTAATGATAAGGGGATCAATGCAACAAGAAGATATAAGAAATTGTAAATATATATGCACCCAACATGGGAGCACCTAAATACATAAAACAAATATTAACAAATATAAAGGGAGAAATTTACAGTAATACAATAATAGTAGGGGACTTTAACACCCCCGCTTACATCAATGGACAGATCATTCAGACAGAAAATCAATAAAGAAACACTGGCCTTAAAGGATACATTAGACCAGATTGAATTAGTAGATATATGTAAAATATTTCATCCAAAAACAGCAGAATACACATTCTTTTCAAGTGCACATGGAACATTCTCCAGGATAGGTCACATGCTAGGCCACAAAACAAGCCTCAAAAAATTTAAAAAGACTGAAATCATATCAAGCATCTTTTTTTTTTCAAGCATCTTTTTGACCACAACAGTATAATACTAGATTAACTAAAAGAAAAAAAAACTGCAAAAAACCCCAAACAAATGGAGTCTAAACAACATGCTACTAAACAACCAATAGGTCACTGGAGAGATCAAAGAGGAAATAAAAAAATACCTAGAGACAAATGAAAATAAACACAGAACAATTCAAAATCTATGAGATGTCATTGCAGCACTATTTACAATAGCTAGGTAACAGAAGCAACCTAAATGTCCATCGACAGACAAATGGATAAAGAAGGTGTGGTACATATATACAGTGGAATATTACTCAGCCATGAAAAGGAACGAAATTTGGTCATTTGTAGAGACGTGGATGGACCTAGAGACTTTCATACAGAGTGAAGTAAGTCAGAAAGAGAAAAACAAATATCGTATATTAACGCATATATGTGGAATGTAGAAAAATGGTACAGATGAACCGGTTTGCAAGGCAGCAGTAGAGACACAGATGTAGGGAACAAATGTATGGACACCAAGGGGGGAATGCCGGGCGGGGGGTGGTGGGATGAATTGGGAGATTGGGATTGGCGTATATAAAGTAATATGTATAAAATAAATAACTAACAAGAACCTGTTGTATAAAAAATAAGTAAAATAATATTCAAAAAAAACCAAAAAACAAAATCTATGGGATGCAGTAAACACAGTTCTAAAAGGAAAGTGTAGAGTGATTGCAAGCCTACCTCAGGAAACAAGAAAATTTTCAAATAAACAATCTAATCTTATACTTAAAAGAACTAGAAAAAGAAGAACAAACAAACCCAAAATTAGTAAAGGAAAGATACAATAAAGATCAGAGTAGAAATAAATGTAATAGAGACCAAAAAACAATATAAAAGATCAATGAAACTAAGAGCTAATTCTTTGGAAAGATAAACAAAATTGATAAACCTTTAGCCAGACTCATCACCAAAAAAAGAGAGAGGGTCCAAATAAATAAAATCAGAAATGATATCAGAGGAGTTATAACCAACACCACAGAAATACAAAGGATCATGAGAGAGTACTCCAAATAACTGTGCACCAATAAAATGGACAACCTAGAAGAAATGGATAAATTCCTAGAAATGTATAATCTCCCAAGACCAAATCAGGAAGAAAAAAAATATGAACAGACTGATTACCAGTAATAAGGTTGAATCAGTAATTTAAAAATTCCCAGCAAACAAAAGTCCAGGACCAGATTGCATCACAGGTGAATTCTACAAAATATTAAAGAAGAATTAACACCTAACTTCTCAAACTATTCCAAAAAATGGAAGACGAAGGAACACTTCCAAATTCATTCTATGAGGCCAGCATCACCCTGATACCAAAACGAGGCAAAGACTACACACACACACACACACACACACAAAAGAAAATTATAGGCTAATAGCACTGATGAACATAGATGCAAAAATCCTCAACAAAATATTAGTAAAACAATAAATTCAACAAAACATTAAAAGGATCATACACCATAATCAAGGGTGATTTATCCCAGGATGCAAGGATAGTTCAAAATCTGAACATCAATCAATGTGATACACTACATTAACACATTGAAGAATAAAAATCATATGATCATCTTAATAGATGCAGAAAAAGCTTTTGACAAAATTCAACATCAATTTATGATAAAAAACTCCAAACAAAGTGGGTATAGAGGGAACAGACCTCAACATAATAAAAGCCAAATATGACAAACCTACAGCCAACATCATACTCAAGGGTGAAAAGCTGAAAGCATTTCCTCTAAGATCAGGAACAAGACAAGGATGCCCATTCTTGTCATCTTCATTCAACATACTATTGGAAGTCCTAGCCACAGTAACAACACAAGAAAAAGAAATAAAGTGAATCCAAATTGGAAAGGAAGAAGTAAAACTGTCACTGTTTGCAGTGGCATAGAAATCCTAAATATGTCACCAGAAAACTAGCAGAGCTCATTAATGAACTCAGTAAGGTTGCAGGATACAAAATTAATATACAGAAATATGTTGCCTTTCTATATACTAATAACAAACTATCAGAAAGAGAAATTAAGAAAACAATTGCATCAAAAAGAACAAAATACCTAGTAATAAATATAACTAAAGAGGTAGAAGACCTGTACTCATAAAAATATAAGGAACAGGCCTAGAGTCTGTCATACAGAGTGAAGTAAGTCAGAAAGAGAAAAACAAACACCGTATGCTAACACATATATATGGAATCTTAAAAAAAAAAAAAAAAAAAAAAAAGGTCATGAAGAACCTAGGGGCAAGACGGGAATAAAGACACAGACCTACTAGAGAATGGACGTGAGGATACGGGGAGGGGGAAGGGTAAGCTGGGACAAAGTGAGAGAGTGACATGGACATATATACACTACCAAACGTAAAATAGATAGCTAGTGGGAAACAGCCGCATAGCACAGGGAGATCAGCTCGGTGCTTTGTGATCAGCTCGAAGGGTGGGATAGGGAGGGTGGGAGGGAGGGAGACGCAAGAGGGAAGAGATATGGGGATATATGTATATTATAACTGATTCACTTCGTTATAAAGCAGAAACTAACACACAATTGTAAAGCAATTATACTCCAATAAAAACATTAAAAAATAAAAATAAAAATAAAATATATGTTAAAAAAAATAAATAAATATAAGGCACAGGGACTTTCCCGGTAGTCCAGTGGTAAGGAATCCGCCTTCTAATGAAGGGGACGCAGGTTTGATTCCTCGTCAGGGAACTAAGATCCCACATGCTGCAGGGCAACTAAGCCCGTGTGCCACATCTACTGAGCCCGCGCACCTCAACTAGACAGCCCATGTGCCCTGGAGCCCGCACGCCACAACTACAGAGCCCACGTGCCCTGGAGCCCGCACGTCACAACTAGAGAGAGAAAACCCACACACCACAACTAGAGAGAAGCCTTGCACTCCACAACTAGAGAGAAACCCATGCCACAACTAGAGAGAAGCCCACGCGCTGCAACGAATAATCCTGCATACTGCAACAAAGACCAGATATAGCCAAAAATAAATACATAAATAAGTAAATAAATAAATAAATAAGGCACTGGTAAAAGAAACTGAAGATAACACAAAGAAATGGAAAGACATACCATGCTCATGGATTGGAAGAATTAATATTCTTAAAAAGACCATACTACACATTTCCAGATTCAGTGCAATCCATATCAAAACACCAATGGCAGTTTTCACAGAACTAGAAAAATTCTAAAATTTGAATGGAAACACAGAAGACTCCAAGTAGGCCAAGCAATCTTGAGAAAGAAGAACAGAGCTGGAGGTATCACGTTCCCTGATTTCAAGCTATACTACAAAGCTACAGTAATTAAAATAGAATGGTACAGGCACAAAAACAGACACATAGATCAATGGGACAGAATAGAGAGCCCAGAAATAAACACACACTTATATAGTTAATCTATGACAAAGGAGGCAAGAAAATACAATGGGGGAAAAACAAGACTTCTTTTATAAATGGTGTTGGCAAAACTGGACAAGCAAAAGCTACATGCAAAAGAATCAAACTGAACTACTTTTTCACACATATATAAAAATAAACTCAAAATGTATTAAAGACTTAAATGTAAGACCTGAAGCCATAAAACTCTGAGAAGAAAACATAGACAGTACATTCTTTCACACTGGTCTTAGTAATATCTTTCTAGATATGTCTCCTCAGGCAAGGGAAATAAAGCAAAAATAAACAAATGGGACTATATTAAACTAAAAACTTTTTTCACAGCAAAGCAAACTATCAACAAATTGAAAAGGCAACTTACTGAATGGGAGAAGATATTTGCAAATGATATATCTGATAAGGGGTTACTATCCAAAATATACAAAGAACTCATATAACTAAACTTCAAAAAATAAAATAAAATAAACAACCTGATTAAAAAGTGGGCAGAGGACCTGAAAAGACATTTTTCCAAAGAAGACACATAGACGGCCAACAGACACATGAAAAAATTCTCAACATCACTAACCATCAGATAAATGCAAATTAAAACCACAAGATACCACCACACACCTGTCAGAATGGCTGTCATCATAAAGACAAGGATGTGGAGAAAAAGGAACCCCTGTGCACTGTTGGTAGGATTGTAAATTGATATAGCCACTATGGTAAACAGTATGGAGGTTCTGCAAAAAATTAAAAATAGAACTGCCATATGATCTAGCAATTTAACTTCTGGGTATTTACTGGATGAAAACAAAAACAATAATTCAAAAAGATATGTGTGCTCCTATGTTCACTGCAGCATTATTTACAACAGCCAAGATAGGGAAGCAACTTAGGTGTCCATGGATAGATGAATGGATAAAGAAGATGTAGTGTATTTTATATATATGATGGAAAACTACTCAGCCATAAAAAAACAAAATCTTGCCAATTGTACAACATGGACGGGTCTAAAGGATATTATGCTAAGTGAAATAAGTCAGCCAGAGAAAGACAAATACCACATGATCTCACTTATATGTGGAATCTATCAAAACAAACAAAACAAAATGAAAACAGACTCATACATACAGAGAACAAATGGGTGATTGTCAGAGGGGAGGAGGGAGGGAGGGAGGGTAAAGTAGGTGAAGGAGATTAAGAGGTACAAGCCTCCAGTTATAAAATAAATAAGCCATAGTGATGTAATATACAGCATAAGGAATATGATCAATAATATTGTAATAATTTTGTATGGGGACAGATGGTTACTAGACTTATGGTGATCATTTCATAATGTACACAAATAACAAATCACTATGTAGAACACCTGAAACTAACATAATATTGTACTTCAACTATATTTTAGTTTTCAAAAAGAATAAACCCAAAGAAATCCATGCCACAACATATCATAATTAAACATCTGCAAAACTAAAGACGAAGAAAAAATCTTGAAAGCAGCCAGAGAAAAATGACACCTATCCTATAGAAGAAAAACAATTCAAATGACAGAAGATTTCTCATCACAAACCATGAAGGCCAGAAATAAGTGGCACAATATTTTTCAAGTCCAGAAAAAACTGCAAAACCATAATCCTATTCCCAGCAAAAACATTCCTCAGGAAAAAAGAAGAAATCAAGACATTTTCAGATAAGGGAAAACTAAGAGAATTTTTCACCAGCAAATCTTAATAGAATAGCTAAAGGAAGTTCCCATAACAAGAATGGAAAGATAAATAAGGAAACTTGGGCTATTAGGAAGGAGGAAGAACACAGGGGGAAAAAATATGGGTTAAAAAAAAGCCTTTCCATCTCATTCTGATTTTCTAAATTATATTAACGTTTGAAAGAAAATTATAGCACTGTCTGATGTGATTCTAAATAGGTAACTTAAATAATTAAGATAATTATATTATAAACAGGTCAGGGTAAAGAGATATAAAGGGAGATATTCTCTCTATACAGGCATACCTCATTTTATTGTTTTGCTTTATTGTGCTTCACAGATTTTGCATTTTTTACAAATTGAAGGTTTGTGAGCAGCCCTTCATTGATCAAGTCTATTGACTCCATTTTTCCAAACAGCATTTGTTCATGTCGTGTCCCTTTGTCACGTTTGGGTAAATTCTTTGAATATTTCAAGCTTTTTCATTATTATTGTATCTGCTATGGGGATCTGTGATCAGTGATCTTTGATGGTACTACTGTCATTGTTGTGGGACACCACAAACCATGCCCATAAAAGACAGTGAACTTAACTGATAAATGTGTGTGTTCTGACTGCTCCACTGACCAGCCATACCCCTATCTCTCTCCCTCTCCTCAGGCCTCCCTATTCCCTGAGACACAACAATATTCAAATTACACCAATTAATAACCCTACAATGGCCTCTAAGTGTTCAAGTGAAAGGAAGAGTCAATCAATGTGACAAATTTATGGTTGTCTTTTTTTTTTTTAACTTTGGGTTTATTTATTTATTTATTTATTTATGGCTGTGTTGGGTCTTCGTTTCTGTGCGAGGGCTTTCTCTAGTTGCCGCAAGTGGGGGCCACTCTTCATCGCGGTGCACGGGCCTCTCATTACCGCGGCCTCTCTTGTTGTGGAGCACAGGTTCCAGACGCACAGGCTCAGTAATTGTGGTTCATGGGCCTAGTTGCTCCGCAGCATGTGGGATCTTCCCAGACCAGGGCTCGAACCCGTGTCCCCTGCGTTGGCAGGCAGATTCTCAACCACTGCACCACCAGGGAAGCCCTTATGGTTGTCTGATTTTAAGAAATTTCCACAGCCACCCAACATTCAGCAATCACCACCCTGATCAGTGAGCAGCTGTCAACATCAAGGCAAGACCCTTCACCAGCAAAAATATCACGACTCCCTGAAGGCTCAGACGGTGGTTAGCAGTTTTCAGCTATAAAGTATTTTTAAGGCATGCACATTGTTTTTTCACACATAATGCCATTGCACACTTAATAGGATACAGTATAGTATAAACATAACGTTTGTGTGCACTAGGAAACCAAAAAAACAAAACTCTGTGTGTCTTGCTTTATTGCAACATTCACTTTATTGCAGTGGTCTGGAACTGAATCCACAGTATCTACAGGGTATGCCTGTACTTCACTCTAACAGGTAAAATAACAACACCAACAGAATATAATGTTATGTGTATATATAATATAACATCTACAGCAACCACTAAAAAAAAGCTATAAAAAGAGATACACTCAAAAACATTAACGATCAAATAAAATGGAGCTCAAAAAAATGTTTGAGTAATAAACAGGAAGGCAGGAAAAAGAAAATAGAGATGAAAAGCAAAGAGGGGGTCTAGGGCTTGCAGTGGTGGCAGCGGCAGTGGCGGCGGCAGCAGGTCGGTGTAGAAAATGGCGCTGGTGCAGCAGATCAGGCCTCTCCCCATGGCGCTACAGAGGGCTTGAGGCTCGCAAGCCTCATTTGCCGTGCCCCACTTGCTCAAGCACTTTACAGACATGAGAGAACTGGAAGCTAAAGCTACCAAAGACATGGAAAGAAATCTTAGCAGGAAGCTTGCACAAGCCTCTTAGATAGCCTCGTCCACCAGAGGGCAGACAGCAGAAGCAAGAAAACTAAAATTCTACAGCCTGTGGAACGAAAACCACATTCACAGGAAGACAGACAAAATGAAAACACAGAGGGCTATGTACCAGAGGAAGGAACAAGATAAAACCCCAGAAAAACAACTAAATGAAGTGGAGATAGGGAACCTTCTAGAAAAACAATTCAGAATAATGATACTGAAGATAATACAGGACATTGGAAAAAGAATGGAGGCAAAGAGTGAGAACATGCAAGAAATGTTTAACAAAGACTTAGAAGAATTAAAGAACAAACACCAGAAGAATTAAAGAACAAACAAACAGAGATGAACAATACAATAACTGAAATGAAAAATACACTAAAAGGAATCAATAGCAGTATAACTATAGGCAGAATAATAGATAAGTGACCTGGAAGACAGAATGGTGGAATTCACTGCTGCAGAACAGAATAAAGAAAAAAGAATGAAAAGAAAGAAAGAAAGAAAGAAAGAAAGAAAGAAAGAAAGAAAGAAAGAAAAAGAATGAAAAGAAATGAAGACAGCTTAAGAGACCTCGGGGACAACACTAAACGCAACAACGTTCGCATGATAGGGGTCCCAGAAGGAAAAGAGATAGAGAAAGGACCAGAGAAAATATTTGAAGAGATTATAGGTGAAAACTTCCCTAACATGGGAAAGGAAATAGCCACCCAAGTCCAGGAAGAACAGAGTCCCAGGCAGGATAAACACAAGGAGAAACACACTGAGACACATAGTAATCAAACTGAAAAATTAATGGAAGTAACAAGAGAAAAAGGACAAATAACATACAAAGGAACTCCCATAACGTTAACAGCTAATTTCTCATTAGAAACTCTACAAGAAGGGAGTGGCATAATATATTTAGAGTGATGAAAGGGAAAAACCTACAACCAAGATCAGTCTACGCAGCAAGGATCTCATTCAGATTCGATGGAGAAATCAAAAGCTTTACAGACAAGCAAAAGCTAAGAGAATTGAGTACCACCAAATCAGCTCTACAACAAATGCTAAAGGAAATTCTCTAAGTGGGAAACACAAGAGAAGAAAAGGACCTACAAAAACAAACCCAAAACAATTAAGAAAATGATAATAGGAACATACATATTGATAATTACCTTAAACATGAATGGATTAAATGCTCCAACCAAACAACACAGGCTTGCGGAATGGATACAAAAACAAGACCCATATATATGCTGTCTACAAGAGACCCACTTCAGACCTAGTGACACATAAATACTTAAAGTGAGGGGATGGAAAAAGATATTCCATGAAAATGGAAATAAAAAGAAAGCTGGAGGGGCTTCCCTGGTGGTGCAGTGGTTGGGAATCCGCCTGCCAATGCAGGGGACCCGGGTTCAAGCTATGGTCCGGGAGGATCCCACATGCCACGGAGCAACCAGGCCCGTGCACCACAATTCCTGAAGCCCGCATGCCTGGAGCCTGTGCTCCGCAATGGGAGAAGCCACTGCAGTGAGAAGCCTGTGCACTGCAACGAAGAGTGGCCCCTGCTCACTGCAGCTAGAGAGGGCCCACATGCAGCAACGAGGACCCAATGCAGCCAAGGATAGATAAATAAATAAATAAATAAATATATTTTTTAAAAAAAGGAAAGCTGGAGTAGCAATACTCATATCAGATAAAATAGACTGTAAAATAAAGAATGTTACAAGAGACAAGGAAGGACACTACATAATGATCAAGGGATCAATCCAAGAAGAAGATATAACAATTATAAATATATATGTACCCAACATAGGAGCACCCCAGTACATAAGGCAACTGCTAACAGCTATAAAAGAGGAAATCGACAGTAACATAATAATAGTGGGGGACTTTACCACCTCATCTACACCAATGGACAGATCATCCAGACAGAAAATTAATAAGGAAACACAAGCTTTAAATGACACAGTAGACCAGATAGATTTAATTGATATATATAGGACATTCCATCCAAAAACAGCAGATTACACGTTCTTCTCAAGTGCGCACGGAACATTCTCCAGGATAGATCACATCTGGGTCACAAATCAAGCCTCAGTAAATTTAAGAAAACTGAAATCATATCAAGCATTTTTTCCAACCACAACACTATGAGGTTAGAAATCAATTACAGGGAAAAGAATGTAAAAAACACAAAAACAGAGAGGCTAAACAATATGTTACTAAATAACCAAGTGAATACTGAAGAAATTGGAGAGGAAATAAAAAAATACCTAGAGACAAATGACAATGAAAACACGATGATCCAAAACCTAAAGGATGCAGCAAAAGCAGTTCTAAGAGGGAAGTTGTTTTTTTTTTTTTTAATGCTATTCTTGTCTGCTTACATTCTTTTTATGTATGTATGTATGTATGTATGTATGGCTGTGTTGGGTCTTCGTTTCTGTGCGAGGGCTTTCTCCAGTTGTGGCAAGCGGGGGCCACTCTTCATCGCGGTGCGGGGGCCACTCTTCATCGCGGTGCGAGGGCCTCTCACTATCGCGGCCTCTCGTTGCCGAGCGCAGGCTCCAGACGCGCAGGCTCAGCAATTGTGGCTCACGGGCCGAGTTGCTCCGCGGCATGTGGGATCCTCCCAGAACAGGGCTCGAACCCGCGTCCCCTGCATTGGCAGGCAGACTCTCAACCACTGCGCCACCAGGGAAGCCCTAAGAGGGAAGTTTATAGCAATAAAATCCTACCTCAAGAAACAAGAAAAATCTAAAATAAACAATCTAACCTTACACCTAAAGGAACAAGAGAAGGAAGAACAAACAAAACAAAACCAAGGTTAGTAGAAGGAAAGAAATCATAAAGAGTAGAACAGAAATAAATGAAATAGACACAAAGAAAACAATAGGAAAGATCAATAAAACTAAAAGCTTGTTCTTTGAGAAGATAAACAAAATTGATAAACCTTTAGCCAGACTCATCAAGAAAAAGAGGGAGAGGACTCAAATCAATAAAATTAGAAATGAAAAAGGAGAAGTTACAACAGACACTGCAGAAACACACAGCATCTTAAGAGACAACTACAAGCAACTTTATGCCAATAAAATGGACAACCTGGAAGAAATGGACAAATTCTTAGAAAGGTATAAACTTCCAAGACTGAACCAGGAAGAAACAGAAAATATGAACAAACCAATCACAAGTAATGAAATTGAAACTGCGATTAAAAATTTCCAACAAACAAAATCCCAGGACCAGATGGCTTCACAGGTGAATTCTATCAAACATTTAGAGAAGAGCTAACACCCATCCTTCTCAAACTCTTCCAAAAAATTGCAGAGGAAGGAACACTCCCAAACTCATTCTACGAGGCCACCATCACCCTGAAACCAAAACCAGACAGACATACTACAAAAAAAGAAAATTACAGACCAATATCCCTTATGAATATAGATGCAAAAATCCTCAACAAAACGCTAACAAACAGAATCCAACAACACATTAAAAGGATCATACACCTTGATCAAGTGGGATTTAACCGAGGGATGCAAGGTTTCTTCAATATACGCAAATCAATCAATGTGATACACCATATTAACAAATTGAAGAATAAAAACCATATGATCATCTGAATAGATGCAGAAAAAGCTTTTGAAAAAATTCAACACCGATTTATGATAAAAACTCTCCAGAAAGTGGGCATAGAGGGAACCTACCTCAACATAATAAAGGCCATATATGACAAACCCACAGCCAAAATCGTTCTCAATGGTGAAAAACTGCAACCATTTCCTCTACGATCAGGAACAAGACAAGGTTGTCCACTCTCACCACTAATATTCAACATAGCTTTGGAAGTTCCAGCCACAGCAATCAGAGAAGAAAAAGAAATAAAAGGAATCCAAATCAGAAAAGAAACAAAACTGTCACTGTTTGCAGATGACATGATATTATACATAGAGAATCCTAAAGATGCTACTAGAGAAGTGCTAGAGTAAATCAATGAATTTGGTAAGGTAGCAGGATACAAAGTTAATGCACAGAAATCTCTTGCATTCCTATATGCTAATGATGAAAAATCTGTAAGAGAAATTAAGGAAACACTCCCATTTACCATTGCAACAAAAAGAATAAAATACCTAGGAATAAACCTACCTAAGGAGACCAAAGACCTGTATGCAGAAAACCATAAGACACTGATGAAAGAAATTAAAGATGATACAAACAGATGGAGAGATATACCACATCCTTGGATTGGAAGAATCAACATTGTGAAAATGACTATACTACCCAAAGCAATCTACAGACTCCATGCAATCCCTACCAAACAACCAATGGCATTTTTCACAGAACTAGAGCAAAAAATTTCACAATTTGTATGGAAACACAAAAGACCCCGAATAGCCAAAGCAATCTTGAGAAAGAAAAACGGAGCTGGAGGAATCAGGCTCCCTGACTTCAGACTATACTACAAAGCTACAGTCATCAAGACAGTATGGTACTGGCACAAAAACAGAAATATAGATCAATGGAACAGGATAGAAAGCCCAGAGGTAAACCCACGCACATATGGTCACCTTATTTTTGATAAAGGAGGCAAGAATATACAATGGAGAAAAGACAGCCTCTTCAAAAAGTGGTGCTTGGATAACTGGACAGCTACATGTAAAAGAATGAAGTTAGAACACTCCCTAACACCATACACAAAAATAAACTCAAAATGGATTGAAGACATAAGTGTAAGGCCAGGCACTATAAAACTCTTACAGGAAAACAGGTAGAACACTCTATGACATAAATCACAGCAAGATCCTTTTTGACCCACCTCCTAGAGAAATGGAAATAAAAACAAAAATTTTAAAATTGGACCTAATGAAACCTGAAAGTTTTTGCACAGCAAAGGACAACATAAACAAGACGAAAAGACAACCCCAGAAGGGGAGAAAATATTTGCAAATGAAGCAACTGACAAAGAATTAATCTCCAAAATATACAAGCAGCTCAGGCAGCTCAATATCAAGAAAACAAACAACCCAATCCAAAAATGGGCAGAAGACCTAAATAGACATTTCTCCAGAGAAGATATACAGATTACCAACAAACACATGAAAGGATGCTCAACATCACTAGTCACTAGAGAAATGCAAATCAAAACTACAATGAGGTATCACCTCACACCGATCAGAATGGCCATCATCAAAAAATCTACAGACAATAAATGCTGGAGAGGGTGTGGAGAAAAGGGAACCCTCTTGCACTGTTGGTGGGAATGTAAATTGATACAGCCACGATGGAGAACAGTATGGAAGTTCCTTAAAAAACTAAAAACAGAACTACCATATGACACAGCAATCCCACTACTGGGCATATACCCTGAGAAAATCATAATTCAAAAAGAGTCATGTACCACAATGTTCGTTGCAGCTCTGTTTACAATAGCCAGGACATGGAAGCAACCTAAGTGTCCATCGACAGATGAATGGATAAAGAAGATGTGGCACATATATACAGTGGAATATTACTCGCCATAAAAAGAAACGAAATTGAGTTATTTGTAGTGAGGTGGATGGACCTAGAGTCTGTCAGACAGAGTGAAGTAAGTCAGAAAGAGTAAAAAAATACCGTATGCTAACACATATATATGGAATCTAAAAAATGGTCATGAAGAACCTAGGGGCAAGATGGGAATAAAGACGCAGACCTACTAGAGAATGGACTTGAGGACATGGGGAGGGGGAAGGGTAAGCTGGGACAAAGTGAGAGAGTGGCATTGACATATATACACTACCATATGTAAAACAGATAGCTAGTGGGAAGCAGCCACATAGCACAGGGAGATCAGCTCGGTGCTTTGTGACCACCTAGAGGGGTGGGATAGGGAGGGTGGGAGGGAGGGAGATGCAAGAGGGAAGAGATATGGGGATATATGTATAGGTGATTCACTTTTTATAAAGCAGAATCTAACACACCATTGAAAGCAATTATACTCCAATACTGCTGTTTAAAAAAAAAAACAACTACAATGAGGTATCACCTCACACCGGTCAGAATGGCCACCATCAAAAAATCTACAAACAATAAATGCTGGAGAGGGTGTGGAGAAAAGAGAACCCTCTTGCACTGTTGGTGGGAATGTAAATTGATACAGCCACTATGGAGAACAGTATGGAGGGTCCTTAAAAAACTAAAATTAAAACTACTATACGACCCAGCAATCCCACTACTGGGCATATACCCTGAGAAAACCATAATTCAAAAAGAGACACGTACCACAATGTTCATTGCAGCTCTATTTACAATAGCCAGGACATGGAAGCAACCTAAGTGTCCATCGGCAGATGAATGGTTAAAGAAGACGTGGCACATATATACAATGGAATATTACTCAGCCATAAAAAGAAACAAAATTGAGTTACTTCTAGTGAGGTGGATGGACCTAGAGTCTGTCATACAGAGTGAAGTAAGTCAGAAAGAGAAAAACAAATATCATATATTAACACATATATGTGGAATGTAGAAAAACAGTACAGATGAACTGGTTTGCAAGGCAGAAATAGAGATACAGATGTAGAGAACAAACGTATGGACACCAAGGGGGGAAAGTGGCTGGGGGGGTGGTCGTGGGATGAATTTGGAGATTGGGATTGACATATATACACTAATATGTATAAAATAGATAACTAATAAGAACCTGCTGTATAAAAAATAAAGAAATAAAATTCAAAACTTCAAAAAAAAAAAAAAACCAAAGAGGAAAAACAGAAAACATAAAATAAAATGGCAGACTTACGCCCTTCATATTGATAATTACATTAAATGTGAAATGGTCTAAGCACACCAATTAAAAGCAGAGATTGGCAGAATGTATTTTAAAATATGACCCAGCTATATGCTATCCAAAGAAACTCACCTCAAATATAATGATATAGACAGGTTGAAAGAGAATGCATAAAAAAGACATATCATGCAAAGGAAAGCAGAAGTTACTATATTAATATCAGATAAACTAGACTTGAGAGCAAAGAAGATGACCAGAGACAGAAAAGATATTACATAATGAAAAAAGAGTCAATCTAAAATGAATACATAGAGGTTATAAATAGGTATGCACCAAATAACAGAGCTACAAAGTACATAAGGCCAAAACTAATAGAACTGACAAAATAGCCAAATCTATAATTACAGTAAGGAAATAAACATGCCCTCTCAAAAACTGATAGAACATCTAGACAACAAAAGAAATCAGCAAAGATATAGAAGATACTGACCAACAGGATCTAATCAATATTTGTAGAACGCCCTACTCAACAATACCATAATAAGACATTATTTTCAAGTGCCCATGGAACAAATACCCAGATAGACCACATCCTGGGCCATAAAACAAACGTCAACAAATTTAAAAGTATTGAAATCCTGTAGAGTGTGTTGTCCAATCAAAATGAAATCAGACTAGAAATCAATAACAGAAAGATAACAGTAAAATCTCCAAACAGTTGGAATCTAAAGAACTAAATAAGGTATGGGCCAAATGATCTTTGAGAATTTGATTAAATATGTAGACTCCTCAGAAACGTCCTCTTGCACACAAAACTCTCTCACCATTTTTATTCAACATAGTTTTGGAAGTCCTAGCCACAGCAATCAGAGAAGAAAAAGAAATAAACTGAATCCAAATTGGAAAAGAAGAAGTAAAACTGTCACTGTTTGCAGATGACATACAGAAAAACTCCTAAAAATGTTACTAGAAAACTACTGGAGCTCATCAATGAATTCAGTAAAATTGCAGGATACAAAATAACTACACAGAAATTTGTTGCATTTTTATACACTAGCAACAAAAGATCAGAAAGAGAAATTAAGGAAACAGTCCCATTTACCATAGCATGAAAAAGAATAAAATACCTAGGAATAAACCTACCTAAGGAGGGAAAAGACCTGTACTCAGAAAACTATGAGACGCTGATGAAAGAAACTGAAGATGACCCAAACAGATGGAAAGATATACCATGTTCTTGGATTGCAAGAATAAATATTGTCAAAATGACTATACTACCCAAGACAATCTACAGATTCAATGCAATCCCTATCAACTTACCAATGGCATTCTTCAAAGAACTAGAACAAAAAAACTTAAAATTTGTATGGTGACACAGAAGACCCTGAATAGCCAAAGCAATCTTAAGAAAGAAAAACGGAGCTGGAGAATCAGGCTCCCTGACTTCAGACTATACTACAAAGCTACAGTAATGAAGCCACTATGGTACTGGCACAAAAAACAGAAATATAGATCAATGGAACAGGATAGAAAGCCCAGAGATAAACCCACGCACCTAAGGTCACCTAATCTATGACAAAGGAGGCAAGAATATACAATGGAGAAAAGACAGTCTCTTCAATAAGTGGTGCTGGGAAAACTGAACAGCTACATGTAAGAGAATGAAATTAGAACACTCCCTAACACCAGACACAAAAATAAACTCAAATGGATTAAAGACATAAATGTAAGACCTCTAACTCTTAGAGGAAAACATAGGCAGAAGACTCTTTGACATAAATCGCAGCAACAGCTTTTTTGACCCACCTCCTAGAGTAATGAAAATAAAAACAAAAATAAACAAATGGGACCTAATTAAACTTAAAAGCTTTTGCACAGCAAAGGAAACCATAAACAAAACGAAAAGACAACCCTCAGAATGGGAGAAAATATTTGCAAATGAAGCAACTGACAAGGGATTAATCTCCAAAATATACAAACAGCTCATACAGCTCAATATCAAAAAAACAAACCACCCAATCAAAAAATGGGCAGAAGACCTAAATAGACATTTCTGCAAAGAAGACATACAGATGGCCAAGAGGCACATGAAAAGCTGCTCGACATCACTAATTATTAGAGAGAGGCAAATCAAAACTACAATGAGGTACCACCTCACACCGGTCAGAATGGCCATCATCAAAAAATCTACAAACAGTAAATGCTGGAGAGGATGTGGAGAAAAGGGAACCCTCCTGCACTGTTGGTGGGAACGTAAATCGGTACAGCCACTATGGAGAACAGTATGGAGATTCCTCAGAAATAGAACTACCATATGACACAGCAATCCCATTCCTGGGCATATACTCAGAGAAAACCATATTTTCAAAAGATACATGCACCCAGTGTTCATTGCAGCACTATTTACAATAGGCAGGACACGGAAGCAACCTAAATGTCCATCAACAGAGGAATGGATAAAGAAGATGTGGTAAGAGACTTCCCTGGTGGTCCAGTGGTTAAGACTCCATGCTCCCAATGCAGGGGGCCTGGGTTAGATCCCTGGTTGGGGAACTAGATCCTGCATGCATGCCGGAACTAAGAGTTCGTATGCCTCAACTAAGATTCCGCATGCCACAACTAAGAAACCCGCAAGCTGCAACTAAGAAGCCCATATGCCGCAACTAAAGATCCCACATGCCGCAACAAAGATCCCGTGTGCCGCAACCTAGATCCAGAGCAGTGTAAATAAATAAATAAAAAGAATAGCTTAAAAAAACTTGTGGTACATATATACAATGGAATATTCCTCAGCCATAAAAAGGAACAAAATAGTTACATTTGCAGAGACGTGGGTAGACCTAGAGACTGTCATACAGAGTGAAGTATATCAGAAGGGGAAAAACAAATATTGTACAATATCGCTTATATGTGGAATCTAGAAAAATGGTGCAGATGAACTTATTTGCAAAGTAGAAATAGAGACACAGATGTAGAGAAAACTTATGGATACCAAGAGGGGAAGGGGGGTGGGATGAATTGGAAGATTGGGATTGACAGATATACACTACTATGTATAAAATAGATAACCAATGAGAACCTACTGTATAGCACAGGGAACTCTACTCAATGCTCTGTAATGACCTAAATGGGAAGGAAATCTAAAAAAGAGGGGATATATGCATACATATAACTGATTCACTTTGCTGTACAGCAGAAACTAACCCAACATTGTAAAGCAACTATACTCCAATAAAAATTAATAAAAAAAGAACATTCTTTAACACCATACACAAAAATAAAATAAAAAGGGATTAAAGACCTAAATGTTAAGACCAGATACTATAAAACTCTTAGAGGAAAATATAGGCAGAACACTCTGACATAAATCACAGCAATATCTTTTTCGATCCATCTCCTAGAATAATGGAAATAAAAACAAAAATAAACAAATGGGACCCAATTAAATTCAAAAGGTTTTGCACAGCAAAGGAAACCATAAACGAAACAAAAAGACAACCCACAGAATGGGAGAAAATATTTGCAAATGATGTGACCACCAAGGGATTAATCTCCAAAATTTACAAACAGCTCATGCAGCTCAGTATCAAAAAAAAAAAAAAAAAACAATCAGAAACGGGCAGAAGACCTAAATAGACATTTCTCTGAAGAAGACATACAGATGGCCAAGAGACACATAAAAAGTTGCTCAACATCGCTAATTATTAGAGAAATGCAAATCAAAAGTACAATGAGATATCACCTCACACCAGTCAGAATGGCCATTATCAAAAAGTCTACAAACAATAAATGCTGGAGAGGGTGTGGAGAAAAGGGAACCCTCCTACACTGTTGGTGGGAATGTAAATTGGTACAGCCACTACGGAGAACAGTATGGAGGTTCCTTAAGAAACTAAAAATAGAGCTACCATATGATCCAGAAATCCCACTCCTGGGCACATATTCAGAGAAAAACATGGTTCGAAAGGATACATGCACCTCAGTGTTCATTGCAGTGCTGTTTACAATAGCCAAGACATGGAAGCAACCTAAATGTCCATTGACAGAGGAATGGATAAAGAGGAAGTGGTACATATATACGATGGAATATTATTCAGCCATTAAAAAGAATAAAATAATGCCATTTGCAGCAACATGGATGGACCTGGAGATTATCATAGTAAGTGCAGTAAGTCAGACAGAGAAAGACAAGTATCATATGATATCGCTTATATGCAGAATCTTTAAAAATTGATAAAAATGAACTTATTTACAAAACAGAAACAGACTCATAGACTTAGAGAATGAACTTATGGTTACCAGGCGGAAAGGTGGGAGGGAGGGATATTTAGGGAGTTTGGGATTGACATGTACACACTGCTATAGTTAAAATAGATAACCAACAAGGACCTGCTGCATAGCACAGGGAACTCTGCTCAATACTCTGTAATAACCTAAATGGGAAAAGAATTTGAAAAATAATAGATACATGTGTATGTATAACTGAATCACTCTGCTGTACACCTGAAACTAACACAACACTGTTAATCAGCTATACTCCAATATAAAATTGAAAGTTAAAAAAACAGAGTAAAGGGCCATTTTAAGAAGACACAAATTATTGTGGATACTATCATATTCATTATTTTCCTGTAAATAAAGAACTATTGAACGCATAGTGATAAGCAGTATGGTATAGTATTTGGGCACGCAGTCTCCAGGATCTGACAGATCTAAGATCCTGCCACTTTCCATCAGAAAAAAAGCTGAGCCATCTGCTTAAATTCTCACTCTGTTTCCATGTCCATAAAATGGGCATGAAAATAATATCTATTTCCTGGGGCTGTTTTGAGGATAAGTGATAAATCATGGGGAGTGTAGTATATTTGCTGATGAACATATACCTCCCATTAAGTCTGAGAAAAATAAACTTGTGCCTGATTACACGCAGTGATTCAGGGAAAATAGGCGTTCTAAACATTAAAACAGTACAAACTACTCAGGTAATAAACCCATTCACATAAGTCAGACTTGACATTTTCATAATTAAGGAAAAGTCCTTTACAAACTTATCTATTTTTAGCAAGCTGGATCACCTTCTACTTAAATGGTAAAAGACGGCTACTTGGCATATATAAGCATTTCCATATGTCTGAGGTTTCAAATCTTGTTTTAAATGAAGCAAGTAATTTCAGTTACTCTTGAGGTTTTTACTTTACATACTTAATGAGTAATCCTCTTAAAATCTTAGTGAAGGACTGTACATTCAATACAACTGACTATAGTAGAATTTTCCCAGTAGAAAATTTTCACTTGCTAGACCTGTTCTGAATTCTAATACACCCACGCAGCTTTAAGGCCACTGGGAATATCCTTTTACAAGTCATTTAAAACATCAAATCCTGAGATCTGTGCCGGGGGCAGCCTTGCAGGCCCACTGTTTGTCATCTAGAGGTAGTCCGCCGGCAGCCACGGAGGTGAGCTGCTGGGATGTCCATCCGGGAAGCAGTGGCTGATCCTACAAGGGCTGCGGTGATCTGAGCACCTCCAGCCGCGGTACCTTCGGGATCTGGGGCAGCATTGGAGCCCAGGCTGTGCTCTTCCCCCGGCTGCCCCCAGCCAGTGATGGAGAACGATGGGGGATGTTAGGGCCTGGCCAGTTCTGCCCAACGTGGACCTCCTCTATGGGAAATCGTGGCACCAGGCTTCCCTTCTGGGCTGGCCAAGACTTTCAAGAAGCCACACCTATGTCTGAGGCTCTTCATACCCAATTCTCCTTCCTCTCCCCATTCCCCTCATAGGTATCAATCATATCAGCATTATGACCTGAAGGCTCTCTTTGCCTACTCTGGCCCCTTCTCCCCTTTATCTTTCATGGCTAGTACTCTGAATAACTATCTTGCCCTTCAACTCCATCTTGTCTTCCCAGAGGATCCAAACTGACATACAAACTTAAACTGTGTTTCTAAACAAGAGAAACACTTGGGTGTTCACAGGGCTTCATTTTAAACCCCTGGAGACTCCTAGAAATAATTAGGTATGGAACTTTGCAAACTGTGGGGATCCTAAAATAGCCAGTGGGGTTGAGATAACAACCATGGGTTACAGAAAGTCAAGGCAACTGGGAAGGGGGAATTTGTAACCCTGAAAAGTGGTCATGCACAAGAATCATTCAGTGCCTAGGTCTTTCCCTTCTAGTCTCTCCCTCTTTAGATACAGATGCTAAAGGAGCTGAATTTCAAATTGCCAGGGTTCATCAGAACATTCAAGTTAATTGATCAATCAAGTTGGAGGGGTCCTACTTCTGTTTAATAGCTGATCAGTTTAACTGTTTAATAGCCATTTAAAAGTCAGCAGTAGCCCCCCATACATTTTGCTTGTCAAACTGAATGATGAGGGTGTTGTGAATGAGGAGATAAATATAGCATGCTGTAATTAGTGCATAAGTTAAAGATTTGTTTAATTGTGTTTTATTCCAAGAAGATGTCTAAGTGATATTCTGAATTAAATTCAAAAGCTGTTTCCACTACTTACTAACTTAGCCTTTCTTCCTGGCAGAAACCCCTGAGTTCATGTGTATTCATTAAAATCCAGTCCTAATTGCTCCCTAGTCAGCTATGAATCTTAAGAAGCTTAGCTGCTAAGTGCTTAAATTGTGTTTGCTGACAGAAAATGGAATTTCTCTAATGATTTTCTATGAAAGTCTCCATATTGTTATTATAGTGATTTCATTCATAGTAAGTTTCAGAGACTGTGCTAAGAGCATTCACATTAGGACTTACTTATTTAAAAATAAAGCAGGTGGAGCCACCTTTGGGTCCTTCCTCATAGACCAGTTAACAGTATCAGCCAATGAGGGAATTCTTAAATCCATGGATGTGATAGAGTCCCACTCTAATGGACACGTGTTGATCCAATATTACTTCCTGGATCCAGAGCTTCTCTTCTAAAGATGGTGGTGGGATTGGGTGGGGAGCAGTGGGGAGGGCAAATGAGAATCTCAGTTCCTTCACTAAGCTCCTGGATCAAGTTAGGTCCACAGAACCCTCTGCTGCCTCTGTCCTAACCCTCACCACAGCCTCCTTGGTTACTCCCCCAACTAGTTCATAAGATCCATGAGGGTGGGGATACTGTCTGTCTTGCTCCTTCTACTGTATACCCAACAGCACAGAATTTGGCATGATTCTGACTACCAGACTCCTACATCCCCACCCTTGAGCCCCTTGCAACTTGAGCCATTTCTAACTGACCTGCCCTTCTACATAATAATACTAATTAAAACATAATAATATATAATAATACTAATAATGCTCTAAAACATAATAATAATACAACGATAGCAGCTAACTTTTATTGAGTCACTTTGTTCTATAGACCAAGCATTTTACATGCATTATCTCCTTCAATATTCTAAAACCTATGAAATAAACAATAAATTTTTGTCTTCTTTGGATGAGAAAACAGTGACTCTGAAGGAGAAATGAGGAGATGAGATCTGTAAGTGGCGCTGGGAAACAAGAAGCAAGCCACCCTCCCCAGTGCCTGGTCATCACAACACCAAGAAGCTACCACTCTCCCAGGTCCTGCCTTTCATGACTAGAGGGGAGAGGAATCTCACTGTGTTGTTTCCCCACCACCCGCACCCTCCTCAAGCCCATGTACACTGGTTCTTCTCAGCACTCCACGGAAACTGCTCTGAGGTCCTCAGTGGTCTGCTTCTGGCAAAATCTAAATGTCTCTTCTGCATTTTCTTGTTGAATGTAGAGCTATTTGCCACTTTTCTTTCTAAGTTCCCCACCCCCTTGCCTTTCTCATCACCTGCCACCTCTCCTGTCATCTTCCTACCCTTTTGGATCATTTGTTTTTACCTTCACTGGTTCTAAAACTTAATATCTGTCTCACTCTATGGCTACCCCCTTTTCATTCCCCCAAAATAAAAAGAACTGGCATTTTTACAGATAAGGAAACTAAAATTCAGAGAGGCTAAGTACCTGGCCAAATGCCAGGGAGAGGAAGAATGGGTGTTCAAATTTTGGTCTTATTCTTAATTATTGTAACTTCACAGTAAATAACAACCTTCTTCTCACCTCAGTTCTGCTCCCTCACTCCCACCATTGATTTTCAATGAAGGAGAAATAACACGTGGTAGATGAAGATAGCACCTAGATGCTCAATAGGTTGTCTGTCTATTTAATATGACCCCAGAATTAGTAATTGTCAGAGGGGGAAAAAGGCTGTATTTCTTCATATCTTTCTGTTTCCACTCCTCCAATTCTGGGAATATCGTGGTTTGGGGAGACTGGAGCCCCATTTTCCATCTCCCATAAACCCAAAGGCCAGATTTATATAAAACACCTCGAATCTGAGGGAATGAACCTGCATTGTAATCTTTGTTAAAATATCAAGGTGGAGGTGCCAAGAGCTGACTGCCAGAATGTGCACTGTCTCCTTGGAGACCCCCAAGTGAATGACAGCCTTAAGGAAGTAGCGTGGGCAACTGAGATGCACAATGAACGTACTGAGCATTACAGATGCTCTGACAATCTGTAACTGATGTGAAAGAGTAGGGCACTCCTGGCTCCTATCATTTTCATGCTCTCCCTCTGCAAGGGTCTTATTTCCTCACCAGACTGGAAGCCCCCAAAAAGACATGAAAGGGCTCTAGAAAGGTCATATGGTGTGTGGGAAGAGCATGAAACAACAGGGCAGAAGGCCTGGCTTCTGGTCCTATTTCCACTTCTCACTAGCTATGGAAGATGAGATCATGGGCAACATTTTAACCTATTTTAGCCTTAATTTCATCATCTTTCAGTGGGGAATCATACTTCCAGCCCTACACGGTCATTACTATTATTAATACTTGCAACCCCCAACAGCACCAAGCGTAATGATGGGCATGTATATAATAAATCCATGTTGGATTTGCTCCCAATTCAAATGAAAAATTCTTGTCCATCAGTAAAATTAACAATTGGGTTAAATTTTTGAAAAATATAAGTCATCAGAAATAGAGCGCTGAATTTAATCAGGTCAGTTAGGCAAGCAAGAAATTAACATTTATTGAGTACATATTTGTGCAAAACAGTGTAAAGCCATGCTGAACAAAGACTGTGTCCTTGTCTTTAAAAGGATAATTGATAATCTGGAAAGCTAAAACATACAAATTTGAAACAATTTGAGAACAACGATCAATAGTGACAATAGGTGGAACAAAAACCACATTCACAGAAAGACAGACAAGATGAAAAGGCAAAGGGCTATGTACCAGATGAATGAACAAGATAAAAGCAGAGAAAAACAAATAAATGAAGTGGAGATAGGCAACCTTCCAGAAAAAGAATTCAGAATAATGATAGTGAAGATGATCCCGGACCCCGGAAAAAGAATGGAGGCAAAGATCGAGAAGATGCAAGAAATGGTTAAAAAAGACCTAGAAGAATTAAAGAACAAACAAACAGAGATGAACACTACAATAACTGAAATGAAAAATGCACTAAAAGGAATCAATAGCAGAATAACTGAGGCAGAAGAACGGATAAGTGACCTGGAAGACAGAATGGTGGAATTCACTGCTGCAGACCAGAATAAAGAAAAAAGAATGAAAAGAAATGAAGACAGCTTAAGAGACCTCTGGGCCAACATTAAACGCAACAACATTCACATTATGGGGGTCCCAGAAGGAAAAGAGACAGAGAAAGGACCCGAGAAAATACTTGAAGAGATTATAGTTGAAAACTTCCCTAACATGGAAAAGGAAATAGCCACCCAAGTCCAGGAAGTGCAGAGAGTCCCATACAGGATAAACCCAAGGAGAAACACACCGAGACACACAGTAATCAAATTGGTAAAAATTAAAGACAAAGAAAAATTATTGAAAGCAGCAAGGGAAAAACGACAAATAACATACAAGGGAACTCCCATAAGGTTAACAGCTGATTTCTCAGCAGAAACACGACAAGCCACAGGGGAGTGGCATGACATATTTAAAGTGATGAAAGGGAAGAACCTACAACCAAGATTACTCTACCCGGCAAGGATCTCATTTAGATTCGATGGAGAAATCAAGAGCTTTACAGACAAGCAAAAGTGAAAAGAATTCAGCACCACCAAACCAGCTCTACAACAAATGCTAAAGGAATTTCTCTAAGTGGGAAACACAAGAGAAGAAAAGGACCTACAAAAACAAACACAAAACAATTAAGAAAATGATAATAGGAACATACATATCAATAATTACCTTAAACGTGATGGACTAAATGCTCCAACCAAAAGACACAGGTTTGCTGAATGGATACAAAAACAAGACCCATATATATGCTGTCTACAAGAGACCCACTTCATACCTACGGACACACACAGGCTGAAAGTGAGGGGATCAAAAAAGATATTCCATGCAAATGGAAATCAAAAGAAAGCAGGAGTAGCAATACTCATAAAAGATAAAATAGACTTTAGAATAAAGAATGTTACAAGAGACAATGAAGGACACTACATAATGATCAAGGGATCAATCCAAGAAGATATAACAATTATAAATATATATGCCCCCAACATAGGAGCACCTCAATACATAAGGCAACTGCTAACAGCTCTAAAAGAGGAAATCAACAGTAACACAATAATAGTGGGGGACTTTAACACCTCACTTACACCAACGGACAGATCATCCAAACAGAAAATTAATAAGGAAAAAAAGCTGTAAATGATACAATAGACCAGATAGATTTAATTGATATTTATAGGACATTCCATCCAAAAACAGCAGATTATGCTTTCTTCTCAAGTGCGCACGGAACATTCTCCAGGACAGATCACATCTTGGGTCACAAATCAAGCCTCAGTAAATTTAAGAAAATTGAAATCATATCGAGCATCTTTTCTGACCACAATGCTATGAGATTAGAAATCAATTACAGGGAAAAAACGTAGAAAAAAACAAACACATAGAGGCTAAACAATATGATACTAAATAACCACGAGATCACTGAAGAAATCAAAGGGGAAATCAAATAATACCTAGAAACAAATGACAATGAAAACACGACGACCCAAAACCTATGGGATGCAGCAAAAGCAGTTCTAAGAGGGAAGTTTATAGCAATACAAGCCTACCTCAAGAAACAAGAAAAATCTAAAATAAACAATCTAATGTTACACCTAAAGGAACTAGAGAAAGAAGAACAAAGAAACCCCAAAGTTAATAGAAGGAAAGAAATCATAAAGATCAGAGCAGAAATAAATGAAATAGAAACAAAGAAAACAATAGCAAAGATCAATATAACTAAAAGCTGGTTCTTTGAGAAGATAAACAAAATTGATAAACCATTAGCCAGACTCATCAAGAAAAAGAGGGAGAGGACTCAAATCAATAATATTAGAAATGAAAAAGGAGAAGTTACAACAGACACCGCAGAAATACAAAGTATCCTAAGAGACTACTACAAGCAACTCTGTGCCAATAAAATGGACAACCTGGAAGAAATGGACAAATTTTTAGAAAGGTATAACCTTCCAAGACTGAAACAGGAAGAAATAGAAAATAGGAACAGACCAATCACAAGTAATGAAATTGAAACTGTGATTAAAAATCTTCCAAAACACAAGAGTCCAGGACCAGATGGCTTCACAGGTGAATTCTATCAAACATTTAGAGAAGAGCTAACACCCATCCTTCTCAAACTCTTCCAAACAATTGCAGAGGAAGGAACACTCCCAAACTCATTCTATGAAGCTACCATCAGCCTGATACCAAAACCAGACAAAGATACTACAAAAAAAGAAAATTACAGACCAATATCACTGATGAATATAGATGCAAAAATCCTCAACAAAATACTAGCAAACAGAATCCAACAACACATTAAAAGGATCATGCACCACGATCAAGTGGGATTTATCCCAGGGATGCAAGGATTCTTCAGTATACGCAAATCAATCAATGTGATACACCATATTAACAAATTGAAG
Organism: Eschrichtius robustus; assembly: GCF_028021215.1. Classification (NCBI taxonomy): domain Eukaryota; kingdom Metazoa; phylum Chordata; class Mammalia; order Artiodactyla; family Eschrichtiidae; genus Eschrichtius; species Eschrichtius robustus. The sequence continues at coordinate 119,710,530 of NC_090845.1, read as the reverse complement.
AATAAAAACCATATGATCATCTCAATAGATGCAGAAAAAGCTTTTCACAAAACTCAACACCCATTTATGATAAAAACTCTCCAGAAAGTGGGCATAGAGGGAACCTACCTCAACATAATAAAGGCCATATACGACAAACCCACAGCAAACATCATTCTCAATGGTGAAAAACTGAAAGCATTTCCTCTAAGATCAGGAACGAGACAAGGATGTCCACTCTCTCCACTATTATTCAAAATAGTTTGGAAGTCCTAGCCAGGGCAATGAGAGAAGAAAAAGAAATAAAAGCAATGCAAATTGGAAAAGCTGAAGTAAAACTGTCACTGTTTGCAGATGACATGATACTATACATAGAGAATCCTAAAACTGCCACCAGAAAACTACTAGAGCTAATCAATGAATTTGGTAAAGTTGCAGGATACAAAATTAATGCACAGAAATCTCTTGCATTCCTATACACTAATGATGAAAAATCTGAAAGAGAAATTATGGAAACACTCCCATTGACCATTGCAACAAAAACAATAAAATACCTAGGAATAAACCTACCTAGGGAGACAAAAGACCTGTATGCAGAAAACTATAAGACACTGATGGAAGAAATTAAAGATGATACCAACAGATGGAGAGATATACCATGTTCTTGGATTGGAAGAATCAATATTGTGAAAATGACTATACTATCCAAAGCAATCTACAGATTCAATGCAATCCCTATCAAACTACCAATGGCATTTTTTACAGAACTACAACAAAAAATCTTAAAATTTGTGTGGAGACACAAAAGACGCCAAATAGCCAAAGCAGTCCTGAGGGAAAAAAACGGAGCTGGAGGAATCAGGCTCCCGGGCTTCAGACTATACTACAAAGCTACAGTCATCAAGACAATATGGTACTGGCACAAAAACAGAAATATAGATCAATGGAACAGAATAGAAAGCCCAGAGATAAACCCACACACCTATGGTCAACTAATCTATGACAAAGGAGGCAAGGATATACAATGGAGAAAAGACAGTCTCTTCAATAAGTGGTGCTGGGAAAACTGGACAGCTACATGTAAAAGAATGAAATTAGAACACTCCTTAACACCATACACAAAGATAAACTCAAAATGGATTAGAGTCTTAAATGTAAGACCAGACACTATAAAACTCTTAGAAGAAAACATAGGAAGAACACTCTTTGATATAATTCACAGCAAGATCCTTTTTGATCTACCTCCTAGAGTAATGGAAATAAAAACAAAAATAAACAAATGGGACCTAATGAAACTTCAAAGCTTTTGCACAGCAAAGGAAACCATAAACAAGACGAAAAGACAACCCTCAGAATGGGAGAAAATATTTGCAAACGAATCAACGGACCAAGGATTAATCTCTAAAATATATAAACAGCTCATGCAGCTCAATATTAAAAAAACAAACAACCCAATCCAAAAATGGGCAGAAGACCTAAATAGACATTTCTCCAAAGAAGACATACAGATGGCCAAGAGGCACATGAAAAGCTGCTGAACATCACAAATTATTAGAGAAATGCAAATCAAAACTACAATGAGGTATCACCTCACACCAGTTAGAATGGGCATCAACAGAAAATCTACAAACAACAAATGCTGGAGAGGGTGTGGAGAAAAGGCAACCCTCTTGCACTGTTGGTGGGAATGTAAATTGTTATAGCCACTATGGAGAACAGTATGGAGGTTCCTTAAAAAACTAAATATAGAATTACCATATGATCCAGCAATCCCACTACTGGGCATATACCCAGAGAAAACCATAATTCAAAAAGGCACATGCACCCCAATGTTCATTGCAGCACTATTTACAATAGCCAGGACATGGAGGCAACCTAAATGCCCATTGACAGACGAATGGATAAAGAAGATGTGGTACATATATACAATGGAATATTATTCAGCCATAAAAAGGAATGAAATTGAGTCATTTGTAGAGACGTGGGTGGATCTAGAGACTCATACAGAGTGAAGTAAGTCAGTAAGAGAAAAACAAATATCGTACATTAACGCATATATGTGGAACCTAGAAAAATGGTACAGATCAACCGGTTTGCAGGGCAGAAATTGAGACACAGATGTAGAGAACAAACGTATGGACACCAAGGAGGGAAAGTGGCAGGGAGGCGGGGGTGATGGTGGTGGGATGAATTGGGAGATTGGGATTGACATGTATACACTGATGTGTATAAAATGTATAACTAATAAGAACCTGCTGTATAAAATAATTAAAAAAAAATAGTGACAACAATCATAAATGCTATTTATTTGGGATTTACTCTGTGCCAGGCACTGTGCTATGCACCTCACATCTTTGACCTCTTTAGATCCTCACCACCAGTCTCTGAGAGGCGTGCCTCCATTAAGTTAGTAATTAGGATATTGAAGAAGCTTCTTAAGGGCCATAAACCTGAAAAGGTCACAGCTAGAATGGGGACTCAATTTCATCCACTGCACCCATGTCAAAAAGTGCTAAGATGAAACTGGGTGAGGGACAGTGAGAGTTGATTGGAGTTAATCAGGGAAGATTTCCTAGATGAAGAAATCTTGAGCCAATGTTACAAAGAAGGTGAAAGAGAAGAAATGGTACAGAGGGGTAAAAAAAATGATAAGATGTTCTGATTAGAGGGAATGCCTAGGTCAAGAGACAGAAGAGGGAAATAACTTTTCCTATATATGGACGGGCAAGCAATGGGTTTGCTAGAGCAGAGATGGAATGAAATGTTGGTGAAGGAGAAGAAAACAGCTTGCTGAGGATATTTGGGTTGCCTTATAGAAAGCTTTAAATGCCCTATAGTTTGACACAACAGGATTTGGGCACCTCCAGGCCTTTATTCATGCCATCACCTCTTCCTGGAATGTCTTTCCTTAACCCTCTCACCTAGTAAACCATCAAGTGTCATCTCAGGCATCACCTCCTTTCAGAAAGCCCTCCCTAACCTGTTCCTCCATAAAGGCCATTTGGGGGCATTTCCTCTGGGTTCCCATGGTCCCCTGTGCATATCTCTAACCACATCTCCCAGGCTAGAAGTTTTATAGTTCTGTATTTTACATTTAGGCCTGTGATACATTTTAATGTTTTGTGAAAAGTATAAGATCTATATCTAGATTCATATTTTTTTGGCATGTGGATGTCCTGTTGTTCCAGCTCTATTTGTTGAAAAGATTATCTTTACTCCTGCCTTTGCTCCTTTATTTAAAAATCAGTTGAATATATTTCATGTGGGTCTAGTTCTGGGCTCTCTCTTCTGTTCTACTGATCTATTTATCTATCCTTTCACCAATACACCACTGTCTTGATTATAATAATATATAATGTTATTTATAAGTCTTCAAGTTGTGTAGTGTCAATCCTCTGACTTTGTTCTTCTCCTTCAATATTGAGTTGGCCATTCTGGCTCTTTTGCCTCTCCCATATAAATTTTAAAATCAGTTTGTCAATATCCACAAAATAACTTGCTGGGATTTTGACTGGGATTTCTACAGATAGTAATCTACAGATAGATTGAATCTTGAATCTACAGATCAAGTTGGGAAGAACTGACATCATGACAATACTGAGTCTTCCTATCCATGACATGGAATATCTCTCCATTAATTTAGTTCTTCTTTAATATCTGGCATCAGAGTTTTATATCTTTCTTTATATAGATCTTACACATATAGATCATATGGATCTTGTACATTGGTGTGGCTTATAGAAAGTCTTAGCCAGCCCAACAGGGACCTCTGGCACCATATTTAGATTTATACCTAAAGTATTTCATTTTGGAGGGTGCTTATGTAAATGGTAATGTGGGGTTTTTTAAATTTCAAATTCCACTTGTTCTCCTCTAGCATATAGGAAAGCAATTGACTTTGTATATTAACCTTGTATCCTTCAACCTTAGTATATTCGTTTATTAGTTCCAGGAGGGGTTTTTTGTTTTTGTTTTTGGTCAATTCTTTTGGATTTTCTGTATAGACAGTCATGTCATCTGCAAATAAAGACAATTTGATTTCTTCCTTCCCAATTTATATACCTCTTATTTCCTTTTCTTGTTTTATTGAATTAGCTAGGACTTCCAGTATGATGTTGAAAAGCAGTGGTAAGAGGGGACATCCTTGTCTTGTTCCTTATCATAGCAAAAAAGATTTGAGTTTCTCACCACCAAGTGTGATGTTAGCTGCAGGTTTTTTGTAGTTCTTTATCAAGTTGAGGAAATTCCCCTCTATTCCTAGTTTATTGAGAGTCATGAATGGTTTGTCAAATACTTTTTATGCATCTATTGATAGGATCATGTGATTCTTCTTCTTTAGCCTGTTGATTGGTGAATTACATTAATTGATTACTGAATGTTGAACCAGCCTTAGATACCTGGAATAAATTCCACCTGGTTATGGTATGTAATTCTTTTTATACATTTTTTATTCAATTTGCTAGTATTTTGCTGTGGATTTCTAAATGTATGTTCTCAAGAATTATTGGCCTGTAGCTTTCTTTTCTTGTAATGTCTTTTCTGATTTTAGTATTAAGGGTAATAATGGCCTCATAGAATGAGTTAGAAAGTACTTCCTCTGCTTCTGTCTTCTGAAAGAGAGTGTAGAGAATTGGTATAATTTCTTCTTAAATGTTAAGTAGAATTCACCAGTGAACCCATCTGGGTTTAGGGCTTTCTGTTTGAAAGTTTATTAATTATTAATTCAATTTCTTTAATAGAAATGGGCCTATTCATATTGCCTATTTCTTCTTGTGTGAGTACTGGCAGTTGTTGAATTCCTTTCAAGGAATTGATCGATTTCATCTAGGTTACCAAATTGGTGGGCATACAGTTGTTCATAATATTCCTTTTTTTTTCCTGTGGTGACTTTATTATTTAAATTTTTTTAAACATCTTTATTGAAATATAATTGCTTTACAATGGTGTGTTAGTTTCTGTTGTATAACAAAGTGAATCAGCTATACATATACATACATCCCCATATCTCCTCCCTCTTGTGTCTCCCTCCCACCCTCCCTATCCTACCCCTCTAGGTGGACACAAAGCACTGAGCTGATCTCCCTATGCTATGCGGCTGCTTCCCACTAGCTATCTATTTTACATTTGGTAGTGTATATATGTCCATGCCACTCTCTCACTTCGTCCCAGCTTACCCTTCCCCCTCCCCGGGTCCTCAAGTCCATTCTCTATGTCTGCGTCTTTACATAATATTCTTTTATTATGCACTTAATGTCCATAGGATCTGTGGTGATGTCCCCTCTTTCATTTCTTATATTAGTGTCTTATAATTTCACTTCTTATATTTGTGTCTTCTCTCTGTTTTACCTAGTTAGGCTGGCTAGATGTGTATCGATTTTATTGCTCTCTTCAAAGAACTAACTTTTGCTTCCATTGATGTTCTCTATTGACTTCCTGTTTAATGTCCTCCAGATTTATATATGTTGTCACAAATGGCAGGGTTTCCTTTTTAAGGCTGAATAATATGCCTTTGTATGTATATAACACATTTTCTCTATCCATTCATCATTTGATGGACATATAGGTTGCTTCCATGCCTTAACTATTGTGAATAATGATGCGATGATCATGGCAGTGTAGATATCTATTCAAAATCATGATTTCAATTCCTTTGGATATGTACCCAAAAGTGAAATTGCTGGACCTTTTGTAGTTTTAATCGAGCATTTTACGATTTATTTTCCCTCCTTTCTTAGTATATCAATTACACTTCTTTTTTTAATTTTTTTAGTGGTTGCCCTAGAGTTTGCAGTATACATTTACAACTAATCCATAGTGCAAGTACCATGTAACAAAATAGTCCTAATTCCTTCTTCCCATCAAATTTATCATTGCTGTCATTCATTTCACTTATACACAAGCATACATAATCAAATACATTGTTGCTATTATTATTTTTGAGCAGACTGTTTTCTGTTAGATCAATTGATAAGAAAAATAAAAGGCTTTATTTTACCTTCTCATATCCTTTCTCCAATGCTCTTCCTTTAGATAGAGTTTCTGACCTATGCAATTTTCCTTCTCTCTGAAGAACTTCTTTTAACATTTATTACAAGGCAGGTCTACTGATGATAAATTCCCTCAATTTTTGTTTCTATGAGAAAGTCTTTACTTCTCCTTCACTTTAGAAGGATAATTTTGCAGGGTACAGAATTCTAGATTGGTGTTTTTCTTTTCTCAACATTTTAAATATTGCACTCCAATCTCTTCTTGCTTGCATGGTTTCTGAGGAGAAATCAGTTATAAGTCTTATGTTTGCTTCTCTATAGGTAAGGTATTTTTAAACTCTGGCTTCTTTCAAGATTTTTTTATTTTATATTCTGTGCAGTTTGAATATGATATGCCTAAGTGTGATTGCTATTTGGCATTTATCCCACTTGGTGTTCTTTGAGCTTCCTGTATCTGTGATTTAGTGTCTGACATTAATTTGGGGGAAAATCTCAGTCGTTATTGCTTCTTCTTTTCTCTCTTTCTTTTCTTTCTGGTATTCCCAGTACGTGTATATTACACCTCTTGTAGTTGTCCTACAGTTCTTAGATATTCTGTTCTGGGTTTTTTTCAGCCTTTTTTCTCTTTTTCAGTTTTGGAAGTTTCTATTGTCATATCATCAAGCTCAGAAATTCTTTCCTCAGCTGTGTCTAATCTATTAATGAGCCCATCAAAAGCACTCTTTCTTTCTGTTGTAATGTTTTTTATCTCTATCATTTCTTTTTTATTTTTTCTTAGAATTTCCATCTCTCTGCTTACATTATGCATCTGTTCTTCCCTACTATCTACTTTTTCCATTAAAGCCCTTACGTATTAACCACAGTTTTTTTTAAATAATAATTCCAACATTCCTGCCATATCTGACTCTGGTCCTGATGCTTGTTCAATCTCTTCAAACTGTGTTTTTTGCCTTTTAGTATGCCTTGTGATTTTTTTGTTGAAAGGTGGACATAATGTACTGGTGTTATGGAGTGAAAGTTTGTGTCCCCCCCAAAAGTTATGTTGAAGCCCTAACCCCCTATGTGATGGTACTTAGAGGTGGAGCCTTTGGGAGGTAATTAGGTTTAGATAAGGTCATGAGGGTGGGACCTCCACAATGAGATGAGTGTCCTTGTAAGAAGAAGAATAGACAAGAGCTTGTTCTCTGCCATGTGAGGACCCAAAAAGAGGGCAGCCATTTGCAAGCCAGGAAGAGGGTCCTTGCCAGGAGCTGAATCTGCTGATATCTTGATTGTTTACTTCCCAGTCTCTATAGCTGTGATAAATAAATGTCTACTGTTTAAGTCACCCAATATATCATATTTTGTTATAGCAGCCTGAAGTAAGATAACTGGGTAAAAGGAACTGTGGTAAATAGGTCTTTAGTAATATCATGATAAAGCATAGGGAGAAAGGATGCATTCTATAGCCCTATGATTAGGTCATAGTCTTTTGGTGATCCTGTACCCCTGGATGATAAACTTCACCATGCTTCTCAGTATTCCCCCCTCCCTTCGGTGGGACAGGATGGGTAGAGGGGGTTACAGTTGGGTGTTTCCCTTCCCCCAAGTAGGTTAGGCTCTGATAAACCCTAGCATGTGAGGTTCTAGTAAAATAGTTTCTCCTGAGGGCAGACCTTGTTAAGAAGAACAGAATGGTCTGGAGTATTTTGAAATCATTTTCTTTCCCCCTCTGCCTGCTAGAAACACGAAGGTATCCTCTCTGATATTTAATGTGGGGGCCCTCATATGACTGGGTCCCTCTGGAGTTTTTAACTCCTAGAGTTGTCCACACTGACCCTCCAGCTCAGTTTACCGTTAACTGTAATTCATCAATTACAATTCAGGTTTTCCTACCCCAGCACTGGTTCCCATGGAGGTTTCTCCTCACGGATTACTGTTTCATCAAGTTGTGATTCTCTGTATATGTCTGTCTGTCTCTGCAATTTGAGGGGCAGCAGTCTGCCCCGTGACCTCACTTCTCTGACAGAGCTAGGAAGAGTTGTTCGTTTTTCAGTTTGTTCAGCTTTTCATTTGTTGTTAGGACAGAGTGGCAACTTCTAAGCCATAGTTATTTGTTTTTCCTACCTAAGCATACCTTCTTTATCAACTCAGTCCCTGTCTCCTATGGTAAAGTGATAAATAGATTTGTTTGTTTTTCAAAGGAAAGTGATGTACAACAATAAAGATGAAAATCATGCTCAATTCTTTAGATGACGTTTTGTTTTCACAAACATATTTTCCTGTTATTATAAATTTATACTAAGTAAATAATGATGGCATTAACTGGCATTCTTGGTGTGCTTTCGATCATCTTTTTCCAAAAGCGACTGCCAAGAGAACTTCCTAACAAACACCACTTAACCACTAAATGACTATTTCTGATATAATGATAGCTTATTTAGATATTGCTCTTCATTCCATTTTCTTCTCTATTCTATTGCCATTAACAATAATGAGATTTCCACACTTTCTCTTAAACTATAATAGATTTGTTGAGCAATTGTTTCCCTGCTGAATTTTATTGTAGAAAATGGAACATGTCTTCAGAATGATGTCTAATAGCTCTAGCCTTACCCAAAGCCCTCAAGCTTAGGATCCATATCTAATTTGAGCTTTATTTATGGCCTTCATCATACTGTACTGTAATTGATTGTTCACTAGTCTGTCTCCAGACTAGACTTGGAGATCCTCAAGGGCAAAGGCCATATTGGATTCATTTCTGTATCTTCCACGTCAAGCACCAAGCCTTGGCACATAGTTGGCACTCAGGAAATATTTGTTGAACAGGGATGTACTTCCTCTTACCCTTTTTTCACTTTTTGTCAAATATTCATTCACTTACTCATTAACTGAACACATATTCATTATAAAATCGCTCCCCTCTGTGAATATGAAAGGGAACTTTTCAAGTACAACCTTTTCTGTATAACCTTTTCAAGGAAAGGTTTTAACTGTACCTCATTCATGCAATAACAAAAATTTTTATTGAGTACCTCATATGTGCCTGGAATGATGCTAGGCACTGAGGCAACAGTAATAAGAAGATGAGGTCTTCACTCTTACAGTGAAAGAGATAGACATTAAATAGTTATTTAATCACAGCAGCATGTGTCTCATCACAGCACAATTACATTGTTTCTAAATTGCCTTTCCTCATCTATCTACCCCATTGGACTCATTTCCTTAAGGACGAGAACTCTATCTGCTTTACTGAGTCTCACCCTCCCAGCACCTACCACAGTGCCTGACACATGCGACGAGACCAACAAATGTTAGAGAAATGAATTAAAAAATTAAAGAGGGAATGGCCAAATGAATAAAGATTATCAATATTACTACGTGGTAAAATTAACTAGGCAATCTTCATACCTCCTACTGAGCAGGTCTTCTTGGATTTACAAACAACAGATACAACTTACAGAATCATAGCCTAGTGTCGTCATGGCCTATAGAATTTAAGTACTCCCTATTCCCATCAAATTGTTCTCCTTCCCAGAGGAAGGAGAAGCATAGATAAAAAGTTAAAGAGGGGGACTTCCCTGGTGGTGCAGTGGATAAGACTCTGTCCTCCCAATGCAGGGGGCCCGGGTTCGATCCTCGGTCAGGGAACTAGATCCCACATGCATGCCGCAACTAAGAGTTCGCATGCGACAACTAAGGAGTCCGCGTGCCACAACTAAGGAGTCCGCGTGCCGCAACTAAGGAGCCCATGTGCTGCAACTAAGGAGCCGGCAAGCCTTAACTAAGGAGCCCGCCTGCTGCAACTAAGACCCGGCACAACCAAATAAATAAATTTTAAAAAAAGTTAAAGAGGACTTAAACGTATGGACACCAAGGGGGGATGGGGGGAGATGGGATGAACTGGGAGATTGGGATTGACATTACACTATTGTAATACATACAATTGGTGACCTAAATGGGAAGGAAATCCAAAAAAAGAGGGGATATATGTATACGTATAGCTGATTCATTTTGCTGTACAGTAGAAACTAACACAACATTGTAAAGCAACTATACTCCAAAAAAAAATTAATTTTAAAAAAGTTAAAGAGGACTTGCAAGGAGAGACTCAATAATAATATATAACAGTTACTGATAATGGACCAAAGTCTGTGCTAAAAGGTTTACATAGATTATCTCATTAAGTATTTATAACATCTCTTTGACATGGTATAATAATTATCACCATTGATGGAGAAAAGGGAACCCTCCTACACTGTTGGTGGGAATGTAAATTGGTACAACCATTATGGAAAATAGTATGGAGGTTCTTAAAAAACTAAAAATAGAACTACCATATGATCCAGCAATCCCACTCCTGGGCATATATCTGAGAAAACCACAATTCGAAAAGATACATGTACCCCAATGTTCATTGCAGCACTATTTACAATAGCCAAGACATGGAAGCAACCTAAATGTCCATCGACAGAGGAATGGATAAAGAAGATGTGGTACATATATACAATGGAACATTACTCAGCCATAAAAAAGAATGAAATAATGCCATTTGCAGCAACATGGATGGACCTAGAGATTATCATACTAAGTGAAGTAAGTCAGATGGAGAAAGACAAATATCACATATTATCACTTATATGTGGAATCTAAAAAAATGATACAAATGAACTTATTTACAAAACAGAAACAGACTCACAGACTTTGAAAACAAACTTATGGTTACCAAAGCGGAAAGGTAGGAGGAGGGATAAATTAGGAGTTTGGGATTAACATATACACACTACTATATATAAAATAGATAATCAACAAGTACCTACTATATAACACAGGGAACTCTACTCAATATTCTGTAATAACATATATTCTGAAAAAGAATGGATATATATATAACTGAATCATTTTGCTGTACTCCTGAAACTAACACAACATTGTACATCAAGTATACTCTAATATAAAATAAAAATTAAATTAAAAAAATAATAATTATCACCATTGTTTTAAACATGAAGAAACTGAGGCTCAGGGAACTTAAGTGATTTTTCCATGGTCACAGCTAGTAAATAGTGTAAGTGGAAATTTAACTCAGGTCTGTCTGTCTCTAAAATAGAGCACTAAAACCCCTTGAAAAATGCCTAATATAATAGACCAATGGTCCTCAATGTGGGAAAAGGAAATCAAAATCTGCAGAGGGTCATGTAGAATGTGAAAAAAGTATATTCACCTGGTTAAAGATGCTAGACTGACAGCACATATTTATCTCCTTTCCCTCCTAAGAAGTCCCAAAATGACAGCAAAGGAATTTTTTTAAAGGCATAAACCTATAAAGACCAAAAAGATTAAGAGAGAAGCCATCAGTGGGTCAGATTTCAACAATTCTTGTAAGTAGAGCAGAAGAGGAAGCTACAACTTTAAGTGCCTACAGAGGAGGATACTGGATAAGCCAGCTGATCTGCTCTGTGAAATCCCTGAGAGACTCCAATAAGATAGGGGTGTAATTCAGAACTGAATACCGGAGATTGGTTGAATATCTGTGTGTGGACTGAATATCCTCTGATGTCCCCACCCTCACCCCAAGCAGTCAGGCAAGAAACTAGAGGTTTTATCTCTGGAAACTTAAATGAATAAGGTCGTGACTTAAAAGACACCACGTATTCTAGAGAGCAGTGGTAAGTCTTAAAATAAGATGTCTTAAAATTCTGCTCCTGAAACTGTGAGACCCTTCTCAACCCCACCCCCAGATTCATCCCTGCTAGGCTCCAAAAATGACAACAGCCAGGCTTCTATCAAATCCTGACCCCAAGATGTGGAAGAATTATTTTTGGAGAAACTGGTCTATCTGAGCAAACAATTATCTCCACATACTTACAGCTGAGATTTGAGGATCCCAGTAGAAAAGTCTGGCTCCTTGCCAAACCACTCTTCATTGTAGACTACCAGTCAACAATCCTCACCTACACACAGACTTCTATTAAGTGTTTTTGTGCCTCATTCTTAAATATATATAATGCACATCAATCATCATCTGACATATAATCACCATCCCACTAGAATATAAACTCCATGAAAGCAGGGGGTTTGTTTTTATTTTTGTTCTTTTAAAACAGTGTACTCAATATGGTTGAATGAATGAATAAATTATAGGAAGGTCTCCAACATTAAATGAACAAACAAATAAAGCATAAATAAGGGAATCCAGAACTATAACAGAGAAAATGAAAAAACCAGGAAAAAATTGTGTTTTAAAAATCTCCATATTGACATCAGTAGAAATGATGGAGTAAGGACATCCAAAAATTCTCTCCTCCATAAAAGCAATGAGAACATGGGAAATATTGTTAGAATCAACATTTTAAGAACTCTGGATATTAACCAAAGGATTGCAGCAATTGCATTTTTCAAGAAAAATGGCTGATTTTATGTGAAAGAGTGAGCTTTGAGGCATTTTAACTCACTCTATTCCCACACTGCTCTCCCCAGCTCAAGAGTAGTCTTGAAACCTAACATCCTGCAACTACAGTGAACACCAGCAGGCTGGCAGCCACTGGAGGAAGAATGGGGTTGGATATACTATAAAACCCAGAGAAGAGAACGGTTATTATTTGGCCTATCTGGTGATTTCCTGGAAGATCCCACTCACAAGGTTTGCCATTATTTAGCCAGACTAGGAGTTTGTCAAAAGCTAAAATATTTTCCCCAGGGAAAATTATAGAAAATCGTAAGAGGTAGTTGACTAACTTCAAGACTGCCTTCAGGAGTAGTTAACAGTTCAAATAACAGGCTAACAAGCAAGTTTAAAAGGAAAATCTGGAGAATGAGATATACAGGGGCTCTGAAAAGCTCTGACATAGTCCAGGGAATCTAGAAAGCCATGTGCATGTGAGAAATCAGCTCTTCTTGAGAATCCCTTGTATGTCTCATGCTCTTTTCAAGATTCCCTCTTTGTCTTTCTCTTTCAACAGTTTGATTATGACGTGCCTAGGTGCGGCTCTCTTTGAGTTCTTCCTAGTTAGAATTTGTTGAACTTCTTGACTATATAGATTATTTAGATGACCTAGGCAAAATTTATAAACTCCTAGAAAGACATAAACTAGCAAAGATGACTCAAGAAGAAATAGGAAATCTAAATAAACCTCTAAGAAGTAAAGCGATTAAGTCAGTAATCAAAAAATTTCCCACAAAGGAAAGCCCAGGTCCATATGGCTTCACCAGCAAATTTTAAAGAAGAATTAACACCAATAACTTGCAAATTCATCTAAAAATAGAAGAAGAGGAGATACTACCCAACTCCTTCTACGAGGCCAGTATTACCCTGATGCTAAAACAAGACAAAGACTTGAAAAGAAAACTATAAACCAATATCTCTTACGAATAGAGATGTAAAAATTCACCACAAAATACTAGCAGACTTATACAAATAACCATAAATAAATCCAGCAACATATACAAAGGATTGTACACCATGGCTGAGTGAGATTTAACCCAATAATGCAAGGTTGGTTCAACATCAGAAAATCAATTGACGTAATATACCATATTAATAGAATAAAAGATAAAAACCACAAGATCACCTCAGTAGTGCATAACAGTCATTTGACACAACCAAAACCCTCTCGTGATAAAAATAAAATAAAATAAACAAACTAGGAATACAAGTGAACTTCCTCAGTCGGGTAAAAGGCACCCTACAAAAAATCCACAGCTAACATCATACATAATGGTGAAAGACTGAAAACTTTCCTCCCCTGAGATCAAGGACAAAACAAGAATGTTCACTCTTGCCACATCTATTCAATATTGTACTGGAAGTTCTAGTCAGGGCAATTAAGAAACAAAAAGAAATAAAAGGCTTCCACATTAGAAAATAAGTAAATCTATCTCTAACTGCAAATGATATAATTTTATGTACATGAAATCCAAAGGAATACACACCAAAAAAACCTCTTAGTGCTAATAAATGTGCTCAGCAAGATTGCAGCATAAAATAACAATATACAGTAAGTGATTGTACTTCTATACACTAGCAATAAACAATTCAAAATGAAATTAGGAAAATCATTCCAACTACAATAGCATCAAAAAGAATAAAGTACATAGGAATAAATTTAACAGATGAAATACCCACACTGCCTTGAAGAGATTGTTGGTAGGAATATGATCATTAAAACCCACCACTATATATAAAATAGGTAACTAATAAGAACCTGCTGTATAGCACAGGGAACTCTACTCAATACTCTGTAATGGCCTATATGGGAAAAGAACCTAAAAAAAAAAAAAGAGTGGATATATGTATATGTATAACTGATTCCCTTTGCTGTACACCTGAAACTAACACAACATTGTAAATCAACTACACTCCAATAAAACTTTTTTAAAAAAAGAAAAAAATTTTTAAATGTGATTCTGAGGAGATCTCAGATGAAAACAAGGAATGTGTTATTGGAAACTGGAGGAAAGGTGATCCACATTATAAAGTGGCAAAGAAGTTGTGTTCTAGTGTTTTATGGAAAGTAGAAGTTAAAAGTGATAAACATGAATATTTAACCAAGGAGATTTCTAAGCAAAGTGTTGAAGTTGCAGCCTCATTTCTCCTTACTGTTTTTAGTAAAATAAGAGGGGAGAGATAAATTGAAGTAATTGTTAAGCAAAAAGGAACTAGAACTTGAAGATTTGGAAATTTCTCAGCCTATTCTTATTATGAAAAATGAGAAAGCATGTTCTGGAGAGAATACCAAGAGTATGGCTGGAAAATCATTTGATAAAAAGATTATAGGTGCTATTCATAGATTTAGTCAGCCATCTCAGCAGAAGCTAGGAATAGCAATGAGATTATATTAACAGAAATATTGCCGCCTTGGTCTAAAGAGGACAGAGGTTGAAATGAAGGCTCTCAGAAACAATGAGATTCTATAGGACAAAACAATAGAGCTGTCTAGCAGCAAACATGTGTTGTCCTTCAAGAAAAGGGAAGAATGACCCTGAACGTGTTTCAGAAATCTGTAGGGCTGCCACTGCCATCATAGACTGAAGGGACAAGGCTGTCTCCTCCTCATTTTCAGCAGCGCCACAGGGACAGGGCCACCATTCACAGCTACCGGCGTGACACTGCTGTCCCAGTGGGCCCACAGGGCAGAGGCACTGAGCCAAAGAGGATTATACTTGAGCTTTAAGTTCTAATGGAATTTGCCTGTATTTGTGACTGTATTGGGGCCTTTAAAGAGGTAAAGTTAAATTGAGTCATAAGGGTGAGGCCCTAATCCAATATTACCGGTATCCTTATAAGAAGAGAGAGAACAGAGATACACACTTGCAGAGGAAAGGCCATGTGAGGACACAGTGGGAAGACGGCCATCTGCAAGACACGGAAAGAGGCATCAGGAGAAATCAGCCCTGCTGGCACCTTGACTTGAACTTCCAGCTTCCAGAACTGTGAGAAAATAAATTTCTGTTGTTTAAACCACCAGTCTATGGTATTTTGTTATGGCAGCCCCAGAAAACTAATAAGCCACTATAATCAGGTTTCTACAATTTGTCACCAAAAATATTCCTAAATGCTACAACATATAATAGGCAAGGGAATATATATTTATATCTATATCTATACGTGTGTGTGTAAAATCAAATACAGAAGAACAACCCTATGGATAAAAAGGAAAGTAATATGAAGAAATGGCCCTTAAACACATGAAAAAATACTCAATCTCACTCATAATAAAAGAAACATACCTTTAAACCACAATGAGATATAACTTTTTACCTATTAGATCAACAAAAACAAAAAAAAATGCATGATGCATGGTGAAAAAGGACACT
Organism: Eschrichtius robustus; assembly: GCF_028021215.1. NCBI lineage: Eukaryota > Metazoa > Chordata > Mammalia > Artiodactyla > Eschrichtiidae > Eschrichtius > Eschrichtius robustus. The sequence goes on along the minus strand of NC_090845.1, from coordinate 119,694,769 downwards.
CTAATACATTATTGATGGAAGAATAAATCTCTAGGAACAATATTTAAGGGGGAAATTTAGCAAAATCTCTAAAAATATAAAATTCACATATACTTTGACCCAGGAATTCTATTTCTAGGAATTGATCCTACGGACACAGTCATATGTGTGCAGACTGAAATAAGTTGAAGGCTATGCATTGAAGAACTGTTCGTAATAGCAAACGTTTGGAAGCAACCTACATTTATAGAATATTATGAATATATAGAATTTTATGCAGCCACTAAAATAAATGAGATAGTTCTAATTGGACTGAAATTGATATGGACTCATCTCCATGATATAAGGTTAAATGATAAAAAGCAAGATGCAGAACTATGTGTAAATTATGTGACTATTTTAGTCACTAGAAAAAGAAAAGCAAATACACTTACATATATAGTTATATATACATAGAATATCTCTGGAAGGATACACAGAGATAATAGTGGTTACCTCAAAAAGAAAAAAAAAAAAAAGAAAGGGACACATATAGACCAACAGAACAGAATGCAGAGTTCAGAAATAGACTCACACAAATATGGACACTTTGGGGCAAAGAAAATTCAATGGGAGTAAGGGACAGTCTTTTCAACAAATGCTGCTAGAACAACTGGGCAACCATTTGTAAAAAAAGAAATTAACCTAAACCTAAACCTCACACCTTATACAAAAATTAACTCAAAATAGATCATAAGCCTAAACATGAAACATAAAGAAAGCTATAAAACTTTTTAGAAAAAAAAATAGGAAAAATCTTTGCGACCTTGGGTTTAGCAATTAGTTTTTAGATACAACACCAACTCATGATTCATACAAGAAAAAAATTAATAAATAGGATTTTTGTCAAATTATAAACTTTTCCTCTGCAAAAGGTACTGTTAAGAGAGTTAAAACACAAGCCACAGACTTAGACAAAATATTTGCAAACCACATATGCAACAAAGTATTTGTTTCTAGACTACATAAAGAACTCTTAAAACTTAAGAATAAGAAAATGAATAAGAATTAAATCTTTTAAATGGGAAAAATATTTGAATAGACATTTCACACCAAAGATTATTTATAAACGGCTATAAGCACATGAAACCCCACTCAAAGTCATTAGTCATTAGGGAATTGAAAATTAAAACCACAATGAGATACCACCACGCACCTATTAGAATGGCTAACATCAATAAAACTGACAATACTAAGTACTGATGAGGATGTAGAGCAACTGGAACTCTCATACACTGCTGTTGGGAATGCAAAATGGTACAGACACTTTGCAAATCAGTTTGTCAGTCTGTTACAAAATTGAACACATACCAACTATATGGCCCAGCAATCCCACTCCTAGGTATCTACTCAGGTGAGATGAAAACTACGTTCACTCAAAAAAAAAACTGTTGAATGAACGAATGAATCTACCATTATGTAAAATGACTAGATAATGTCTAAAATTGCCAAAATAAGAAATAACAATATAAGCCTATTTTAGGAATAAGGAATTAACTACCACAAGGAATAGTTAAAAAGAGTTAAAAGGGATTGACTCTCAGGGGCAAGACTGATGGATGAGAATAGTTAGAAGTGGCTGCTGTTTTTCATTCAAAGCCTTCCAGTATTAATCACTGTTGAACTATATTTTTTTAATTTTCATAAAAATTTAGAAAGCAAAAGTATGCTCTGTTATTCCATTTCTATGTTAAGTTCTGGAACTGGCAAAACTAATCTATGGTTGCCTGTTACTTAATCACAAATGTTTCAGAAAAAATATCTATATACATATAAAGAAAGCAGATGAGGTAAAATGTTAATGATAGGTGTATTTGGGTAAAGGGTATGTGAACATTCTTTGTAGTATTCTTTTTCTTGCAACTTTTCTGTAAGTTTGAAATTATTTCCAAATAAAAAGTTTTTTAAAGTAACTAATTTATGGTATAAAAATCAGAAAAATGGTTGCTCTAGAGAATGAAAGAAGGGATTGACTGGGAATGAGCATAAAAGAACTTTCTTGAATGCTGGTAATGTACTATATCCTGAGAGGAGTGTAGGTTATAGAGTGTGTGCATATATCAAACCTCATAGAAGAGTACTCTTAAGATCGCTACATTTTGCTTTAGGCTTTGACAGCAAGAATTTTGGCTACGTCAAAACAAAAGGCAGGTTGAGCTCAAGAGCGGAAGAGTGATGAAGTCATACCGATTGCTGGCAGATATGTTTCTGAACAGACATGAATCAGTTCTCAGCCATCTAGGAACAACTGGGCAAATGGGTTCCACTTACCACCAGCCTTCTCAGCTTATAAATCCCAGGAAAACAGGTATTATGTGTGGTTTATTCTAGAATACTTAACCAATGCTATTACTAGGCTTTATGCTTACAAAAGATAACTATCAGCAGGAAATACTTGAATTGCCATTCTAATATATAAGAATAAAAAATCATTTTGGTTAACAAGGATGTAGGCTGTATTAGAAAGAGCCCTCGTGTAGGAGTTAATACAACATATTTAGATCTAATGTAGCACTCAACTGAATCACTGAGCAAGTCACTTAGCCAACGTACATACTTTTCTGCCTCTGCAAAATTAGGGACCTTGACTAGATTATTGCTATGGCCTCTGCAGTTCTTACATCCAATAATTCTAAAAAAATGTCTCTAATTCCTAAGTATTAAACCTATCTCTCTGTCTTTACTGGATTAAAAATGGACTGCCTTGTATTTTAATCTAATCACTCCTAAATGTTAGTCACATGTCCCTGGCTAGAATATACACTTTTTAGTACAGGGACTATGTCTCACATACCCTTTGTATTCACTATAGCACTTACAGAATAAGAATAGTTATTTAATATTCATTAAAGTGAAATAAACTAATTCCAAGATTTTTAAGTGATTGTTACATATTTCTATATGCACATTAATTTCAATTAAAAACAAATATTAAATAATATTCACACTGAAGTGTTTAGAAGTGATGTGTGCTGATGTCTGCAACTTACTTTCCAATAACCAAAACAAAACTCATAAAATAGATTGATGGATGGAAAGAGACATAGATAGATGGATAGATATGTAATAAAGCAAAAATAGCAAAATGTTCATTATTAAATCCAGTGACGGATGAACGTGTAGATATTTACTATAAGTGTCTCTCAACTTTTCTGTATGTTTGAAATTTTTCATAAGAAAATGTTGGGAGAAAAGCAAAGCATGAGAAAGTACTATGAAAGTACTATGAAAGGAGGCATAGGATTTTAAAGTTTATCAGAAAGGAACAAATCTTTTAAAAGACTACAAAACACTGATATGGGTAAGGAGATCAAAGTTAAAGAGACTTACACACGATGGCCCAGCTTGAAAGTGGCAGAAAAAGGTCTGGAACCCACATATGTCCACTCCTGTAGCATGCAAAGTCTTCTCAACCGCAAGCCCCCCAGAGGCACAGCACCACAGCCACGTGACCAGCTCTGTTCTCTGTCTAGCCTAGTACCATGCACGGTGGACACTTAGAACCCTTAGATAAGATGGGGGGGGTCATTTCTTCATCAATTTTGATCAAATTTTTATTCAGAGAGTTTTTCTTCATTTGTCAATTGAGAATTTTAAACTTCCCTTGGGATATCTGTGGGCATGAAACTCTCATCTCAGCCATTCTTTTACCTAAGATGCACTGCTTTCTCATCTTTGTTGAGTCAGATAGAAGTAGTTTGGTTAAGTAAACAGCCTGGAGAGAACTACCATTGCCTACATCAATCTTTTTGGACCAGACTGCACATTTTAAAACACAAATAACCCCAATGTTCATCAACAGGAGAATGAGAAAATTGTGATGCCATTATATAGTGGAATAGTATGCAGCAATTAAAATTAAATTAATGCACTAGCACTGATGTAACAAAATGGATAAATCTCAAAATCATCAGGTAGAAAAGAAAAGGAACGTTAACAGAAGAATTCGTTTAGCATAATATCATGTTTTAAAATTTTAAAAACATTGTAAAGCAACTATATGCTAATAAAAATTAATTTTAAAAAATTAAGTAATTTTCACAAAAAATTTTAGGATCTAGTGGGATTTGAAATGGAAAGAAAAACAAAAATAAACAAATGGGACCTAATGAAACTTAAAATATTTTGCACAGCAAAGGAAACCATAAACAAGATGAAAAGACAACCCTCAGAATGGGAGAAAATATTTGCAAACAAAGCAACTGACAAAGGATTAACCTCCAAAATATACAAGCAGCTAGTGCAGCTCAATATCAAAAAAACAAAAACCCCAATCCAAAAATGGTCAGAAGACCTAAATAGACATTTCTCCAAGGAAGACATACAGATGGCCAACAAACACATGAAAAGCTGCTCAACATCACTAATTATTAGAGAAATGCAAATCAAAACTACAATGAGGTATCACCTCACACCGGTTACAATGGGCATCATCAGAAAATCTACAAACAATAAATGCTGGAGAGGGTGTGGAGAAAAGGGAACCCTCTTGCACTGTTGGTGGGAATGTAAATTGATACAGCCACTATGGAGAACAGTATGGAGGTTCCTTTAAGAACTAAAAATAGAACTACCATATGACCCAGCAATCCCACTACTGGGCATATACCCAGAAAAAAACCATAATTCAATAAGACGCATGCACCCCAACGTTCATAGCAGCACTATTTACAATAGCCAGGACATGGAAGCAACCTAAATGTCCATCAACAGATGGATGGATAAAGAAGATGTGGTACATATATACAATGGAATATTACTCAGCCATAAAAAAAGAACAAAATAATGCCATCTGCAGCAATACGGATGGACCTAGAGATTATCATACTAAGTGAAGTAAGCCAGACAGAGAAAGTAAACCTTGAACCTCAGTATACACTCACTGTAACACATCAGCAAGCTAGATGACACACCCACAGGCGCCATGACAGTTCCAAGGCTGACCATGAAAGGCCAAAAAGTGGGCAGTGGCCCAATTCCTGGAAATCCCCACCCCTTCCCCAAAACAGTTGGAATAATCCTCCCACTTATTAGCCTATGAAATTATCCAGCCCATAAAAACTGAACAGGTCCACACCCACACCAACCACAGGGCCACTCTCACTTTCTGAGACTGACCGCACTCTGCCTATGGAATACATATCTCTCTAAATAAACCCGCTTTCACTTTACTATGGCTCACTCCTGCATTCTTTCCTGCATGAAGCCAAGGACCCTCACTTGGCGGCCCATCCCAGAGACTCACCAGAGACCTAGGACAGGACCATCCTCTTGTGCTCCATTTTCCTGCAACAATCTCATCAACTCAGATTGGGAAGATAAGGAAAAAGCATTTTAGAGGAAGGGGAAGATCAGGAACTCCATTTAGGACATAAACTTGAGATGCCTCTTAAATAAATAGGTGGGATCTAAAGCCATGAAACTAAATGAGATCATCAAGAGAGTGAGTCTAGACCAAAAAGAGATCCAAAGACCAAGCCCTGGGGTACTCCAGAGTAAGGTCAGGAGGATGAGGCCGCAAAAGAGAATGAGAAAGAGCAGCAGTCACTCAACTTCTCTGAGCCTTGGCTTCCTCAGCTGTGTAACAGGGATACAAATAGCACCTACCCATAGAGTCACTAAATTAAGTAATGGGTTTTTAAGTACTTAGAACAGTGCCTGGTGCATTGGATGCATTCACCGCATGTTAACGACTATTCAACAGGGCGTAGGCCACCTCTCATTCATCCCCTTATCCTTGTCACCTCCACCTCTCTGCCTCCATCCCCACCGCCTCACCAGCGCCAGTGCAGGGCTGTGTACACAGTCATCACTAGATCGATCGATATCTACTGAAGTGAACTTAATTCCCCATCTTAGTGTTCTAAAGCTGGGATTACTTTTTCAAGCTGAGCGAAATGAACAAATCCACATGGCCGTTTGCAACTCATGATCTGGGGAGCCAAGGGGAAGGGAGACTGTCAAGAAACGAATTCCTTCATTTTGGCAAGCAGCTTCTGTTGTTAAGCCACGGCCATGCTGAAGACTCTACACACATGCTTTTTCTCCCTAGATTTCCATTCTGGAGCAGTCATAAGTGGAAACAACACAGGAACAGAGAGAAATCCAGTTTTGTTGACAAGGCCACAGATATTTGGTTTTCAAATGAAGTATCCCCGTAGGGCTTACTAATTTTCTGTTTGGAATCATTTCTTCAGACCCTCAAGATATTTATAAACTCTTAACTCTGAAAAATACTGCCCATGGCAGGTCATAATTCTTTGACATGTGCCGTGTGGTTTCAAACAGTGATCTGAACAGTGGCTACTGGGAATACTTGTGCTTTTCCCTCCTGACTTCTCCTCTGAGACTTATTTACTGAAATACTTTATTGCCTCTGCATTGAGAATAATTTAAAACTGCAGTTAAGCCTGTAGTGGTTAAGTAAAAGCATGCATCATTTGGATTGAATTTGTTGAGAATGAATCAACTGTTCACTATCTGCCGTGAAATTTTGAAACTTCTAGGCAATTAGCTCCTTGAAAAGAAAAACTGTTCTAATTTACCCGGCTACACAGACACGCACTCAGAAGTGCCATTCAAAGCTTTAACTTTTGCCTTCTGTGTTTTAAGGTAACCATTCAATCTCAGGAAAATGTGTGAATTTAATTAATGGTATCAAAACAAAAGAAGCATTTCCAAAGTGCTCAAATCCATATGAGACCAATATGTTGACTTGTTGATGTGAAATTTAATTAGTGTCTTCAAGCATTAACTGCAAAAGCTCCTTTTATCTAATCATCACATTTATATAAACCATCAGCACGGTAGTACTTGGTTTGAAATGCGTTGCTACATAATCCAAACTGTTGTCCTACCCTGGGAGAGTCTCTAAGAAACTCAATATGTTTCCACAGAGAAACTTTTGTATCCACATCAAGTAAATTTAGGTTCAACGGCTGCACAGAAAGTAACTTAAAACTGGCCTTTAAGCATGTGAATCAGAAGTGATTTAGTGCTTGTTCTGCCTTTCCATCACTTTCTGACATGAACAAAAGGAAGGAAATCAGATTGTGCTGGCCTAACCAGTCTCAGGAAGTAGCCTAAGCGAATGACTAAACCGAGTCCCAGGGCTCCACGCTGCACGGAGCGACAATGACTGAAGAAGTCGGTTCGTTGGGCAATATTGACTTGACAGCTTTAGGTGAAGAAATATTGCTCTGGGTGCCCCAGGAACAATTTCTCAGTAATAAGTCCATCTGTCTCCCAGCGACTCCTTTTCCCTATCTCCCAGAAAGGAGTTCTCAAAAGCAAAAAAGAATTTTAATATGGTTTTCAATGACTGTTGTATTACTCTGTGTTCCTAAAATTCGAGGGGGTACATGGTAGTGATTTAACTCTTTAGGATCAACACAATAAGAAGCTGGCCTTTTGGAGGCTAGTCTGAGAGCCAAGGCAGGAAGGTAATGGGACAGTGGAGAACAGGCTCTGAGGTCAGACTGAACTAGGTTCAAATCCCAGCTCGGCCCATACTCTGTGACCTTGCGTGTGTCACTTACATTTCTGCACCTCAGCTTACTCAACTATAGAGTGGGGATAATAATAGTGTTCCATTGTATTAGTTTGCTAGGGCTACTGTAACACAGTACCACAAACTGAGTGGCTTAAACAACAGAAATGTATTGTCTCACAGTTCAGGAGGCCAGAAATCTTAAGACCTAAGTGTTAGCAGGGTTGGTTCCTTATGAGGGCTGTGAGGGAAGGATCTGTTCCAGACCTCTCTTCTTGGCTTGTACATGGCCATCTTATTCCCGTGTCTCTTCACATCAGCTCCCCTTTATGCATGTCTGTCTCTGTCTCCAAATGTCCTCTTTTCATAAGGACACCAGTCATATTGAATTACGGCCCACCCTCATGACCTCATTTTAACTTGATTACCTCTATAAAGGCCCTATGAGGTACTGCAGGTTAGGTCTGCAACATGTGAGGTTTTTTTGTTTTGTTTTTTTTAAATTTTTATTTATTATGTTTATTTTTGGCTGTGTTGGGTCTTCGTTTCTGTGTGAGGGCTTTCTCCAGTTGCGGCGAGTGGGGGCCACTCTTCATCGCGGTGCGCGGGCCTCTCACTATCGCGGCCTCTCTTGTTGCGGAGCAGAGGCTCCAGACGCGCAGGCTCAGCAGCTGTGGCTCACGGGCCCAGTTGCTCCGCGGCATGTGGGATCTTCCCAGACCAGGGCTCGAACCCGTGTCCCCTGCATTGGCAGGCAGACTCTCAACCACCGCGCCACCAGGGAAGCCCAACATGTGAGTTTTGAGAGGAGACAATTCAAACAAGAACACCGCTCAAGTTGGTGCTGTGAGGATGTGATGAGATAATGTATGTAGCTAGCATAGTTTAGCATAGTTTCTGGCTCATATAAGCACTCAACAAAATGTAGTTAATATCAGGCACTGTGGGTATCCATACTCATTGATTTCATGGGCTCAAATAATTTTTGGTAAAGATGAAAGCAATAAGTCTGTCGACACTATCCCTAGAGTCTACTTCCCTCAACTAGTACAGATGGTCAAGGTGAGAAATGATAAACCATTGCAAAAAGTAACAAGGGGGGCAAACTAGGGCATTGAGGTACCATGAAAGTAGAACTGCATTTAGGTAGTAGGAAATGATAAAAATTCCTCATCTGACAGTGAGACTGCAAAGTCAATTGTCAGCTAATCAAGCAACCTTGGGATGGGGTAAGATACTTTGAAGGCAACTTCAGTTTAGAAAAAAGACAAGTACTTTAACATGACTAATCAAAATCCCAGAATGACAAGGCTAGAGCCGTCAGTCCTATGGACTATCTTTGGGAAGACTGGAGTTCAAGTGCAATCTGAAACACTCCCTTACAGCCAGAGGAACGACAGGCTCTGCAATGGCAAATTTATCAGGTTAGTCTTTCGATAATGTGTATTCATAAACAAAGGACATATGGCCTGATCATAAAGAAATTAGATGGAATTTCTCGTACATTTCTTTATACACACATGCTTAGGCAGAGAAAATGGGTCCACGGAGACTGGAAGAAAACGGCCGTGAACATAGTCAATACTGATTCTACAGCTGAGAAAGGAACTGTGTGGCAGAAGAAATACAAAGCTAGCAGTAAAGGGACGTGGCTTCTACACCTAGATGTACTACTAACTAGCTGTGTAACTCTGTGTAAATCACTTCTCTCTGGGCCTTAGTGAAACAAAGGGATTGCCCTGGATAACTGCTACATTTCCATGTTTTGGTTGATAATTAACTCTTTAATACCATAAGGTAATAAATAATACACTCTAAACTATTAGTAGTGGTTCTGGGAACTGCAGACCTCACAGTGCAATTACATTTTTCCATAACGTCTATGCACTACCAAATAGATTTAAAGTTTCAGAAGGTATTCCCTCTTGAGAACCCTTGCCAACTGCCATTTTCTTTTACATGGCAGATGCCCCATTTTCTTCCTATGCATCTTATCTTCGTAAATGGCACCATCCTCCACTCCATTCTTCCTGCCAGAAATCTGGGAGATATCCTTTATTCCTCCCTCTCTTTCAACTCCCACTACCAGTCAACTACCAATTCTCGTCCACTTTATTTCCTAAATATTTCTCAGATCTATTTACTTCTACCAGCTCTACTGCCACTAGTCCAAGCCACTAACCTAGTCCAAGCTACATCATCTGGACCGTGACAGTAGTCTTCTCCATTGATCCACCCACTTCTACCCATGCCCACCCTCCCGGTCCATCTTCCACGGAACAACCCAAAGGATCTTCTTTTTGAAGTTCTCATAGCACTTATTTTACTCTTCAAAAATGGCACTTCAAATATCATCACACACTTTGTTGTATACATATCTATCTCTTCCACTAGACTGCAAAATCTCGGAGATGAGGAGCTGGGTCTTACACATTTTTCTACTCTTAGTACTTAGCATATTTGGCACTTAAAAATACTAAGCTAAAACAAATTGAATTGAACTAAAGTTTAATAAATAATATTAACAAAATTGCATAATATTACCGCAATTTTTATAAATATTTGGCTGGCATATCTGAAAGTGTGCTCATATTATATACACATACTAAAACGTTAAGGATAATTTATTCAGTGAGGTGAGGTTATGGATTATATCAAGTTTATTCTGTAACTGTTTTGTAAATTTTCTTTTACAGCTTTATTGAGATATAATTGATATACAAAAAAACTGCACATATTTAATGTAAACAATTTGATGAGTTGGACATACGCATATACCCCTGAGACCATCATCAAAAGGAAGGTAATAACCATATCCATCACCTCCAAAAGTTTCCTTGCGTCCCTTTGCTTTCGTGGGGGGTGGGGCTAAGAATACAACATGCAAATCAGATCATATTACATCCCTTCCTAAGCCCACCCCCTGAGGCCTCCCACGGCACTTAGAATAAAATCCAAAGTCAATAAACCAGACCTCTGTTTCCTCAACTGTCCAGGCCCCCATCATCTCTCACCTGGACCTGCTTCTCCCACTTCCCCACCTCCTGCCTCACAATCCTCTTTTTCTCTATACAAAGTCAATGATCTTTTTAAAATACACCATGAATTTGTCAATCTCATGATTAAAACCCTATAATGGCTCCCTATTACCGACTGGATTAAGTCCCAATTCCTTAGCTTGGCACTTAAGGGCTTTTCATAGTCTGCCCAACCTTCTCCCCCCTGATCCTACCTATTTCATCAGCCTCACCTTTGGACACTCACCTCCACCTTTACTTTGTCCCAACTACACCAAATCTCTTATTTTTTTCTTTGCTTTAAAATTATATTACAGAAAATTTCAGATGTACACAAAAGTAGAAATAGTACAATTAATCTCCCTATACCTATCATCCTACTTCAAAATTATCCACTCTCTGCCATTCTTGTTTCATCTATTCCCTCCCCTCCCCACCCCACAGACTTTTATCTTTCTCTAGTGTTTCAGAGCAAACCCCATACAGCACATACATTCACCTCTAAATACTCAAGTGGGTCGTTCTCACAGAGGAGAACTCACCAACCTGCTTGATGTTCTCCAAACATGTCCCACCCCTCCCTGTGCCTTTGCACAGCCTATTCCTTCTGCCTAGAGTGGGCCTGGTTCCCTCACTTCTCCACCTGACAAACTCCTATGTACCCTTCAAGGTCCACCTCAAGTGTTACCCTCTCTGTGAAAACTTCCCTGCTTCTCCTCTGCTGTGCTCCCACAGTACTTTGTAATACCCCACACATTTACTGATAAAATAGAAATAGAAAATAATACATAAGTAGAGTTCATATTAAATTATATTAATATATAATGCTACTGTGTATTTCATATTTCAAAAAATATTATAAGAATAGAATATGGTATCTAGTCTACTGAATCCCTATTGTATTCAAATTATGTGTTTGTGTGCCTGTCTCTCCTACTAAAGGGGAAGTCCTTTGAGGCAGAGAATGTTTCTGGTTCTGTCTTTTCTCACAGCTTGAGCCCACCACCCAATGCAGGTTTGTACTCCTAGCACCTAGCACAGTGTTTGGTACATAGGACCGATCTGCAAATATTTGTTAAATTAATACATTAATCAGGTGTAGTATCACAAAAAGCATATAGAATTTGGAGTTGAATGATTTACAATAGCCAATGGAAGCAACCTAAATGTCCATCGACAGATGAATGGATAAAGAAGATGTGGTACATATGCACAATGGAATACTACTCAGCCATAAAAAAAGAACAAAATAATGCCATCTGCAGCAATATGGATGGACCTAGAGATTATCATACTAAGTGAAGTAAGCCAGACAGAGAAAGGCAATATCTAAAAAAAAAAAAAAAAAAAAAGATACAAATGAACTTATTTACAAAACAGAAATAGACTCACAGTCTTAGAAAACAAATTTATGGTTACCAAAGGGGAAAGGGGGGAGAGACAAATTAGGAGCTTGGGATTAACAGATACACACTACTATATATAACAGATAAACAACAAGGACCTACTGTATAGCACAGGGAACTATACTCAATATTTTGTAATAACCTATCAGGGAAAAGCATCTGAAAAAGAATAGATGTATGTAACTGAATCACTGTGCTATACACCTGAAACTAACACAACATTGTAAATCAACTATACTTCAATATTTTTAATTTAGAAAAAAAAATTTTTTTTAAAGAATTTGGAGTTGAACAGACTTGGATTTAAGTTCCAGTTCCAGCAGTTATTTACCAGCTATTTTACCACTCTGAGCCTTGGTTTCTCATTTGACAATTGGCATAGTAATGCCTACATCCCTGTATTGTGAGGATCAAATACGATAGTAAATACAAAAGCAATCACTAAATACAAACGCCTTCCACATGTACGGCAGCAACATAACAAATGTGCAGTGTGACCTAAGGCATGAGAAGTGCTTCGTACAACGCCTAGCACACAGCACGTGCTGAATGGCTGCAAGCTATCATTATTACACTTGAAGATGAGGCTGCTGCCGGCCACCTGCTTGTGCATACACCTGTGTGTGTGTGAGAAGTGACTGATGGATGACCAAAGAACCCTGCCCACAGAGCAAATGCTCTTCATCTGTTGGTTCCATGGCTGTGTGCTGCTTGCACTTTCTTAGGCCTGCAGTTTATCGGCCATCAGAAACATTCCAGGGTTCAAGAGAGCTTTAAGTTTATCCAAGCTGACGGTCAAGGCTGGAGGGACCATACAGATCCCAGATTGCCTGCGATAGTCCCAGGTTATGTTTGTGGTCCAGACACTGTTAGTGTCTTCTTTCACTTTCAAAAGGGCTATAGTTTGGACAATGAATGATATTATGGTTAGCCTCATCAAGGATATATTTACTACTCAAGTTACTTGTTTTCAACAGGGAGAAGAAAAAATCTTAAGTGAAAGTCTTATTAGCGTCTTTTCAACAACAATATATTTTTTATTTTTGCCGCAAGGTGGGTTTTTGGGGGGGTTTTGTTTGTTTGTTTGTTGGTTTTTGCCTCTACATGGCACATGGAAGCAGACCATTAGGGAAATTAAGAGTGGTACAAGCAGCCTTGTCTCATAGCCCCTGGGTTCATTTACATTAGGAATTATTCTGTGTCTGCATCTGCTCCTGTAACAGGGTAAGCAGGATGTCTTCCTGGACCCAGAGGGCATTCTATTCGGAGCTCTACCACCTGCACACTTTTTGGCCACTGGCCACATAGCAGGGCAGTGCCTATAGCCACAACCTGGGTAGATGATCCCCAATCCCCAGGTCTCTCCTGGACTGCAGTTTTAAGGGGGCAACTTTATTTTACATCCTCTGCCCCCGGCTGCCTGGAAACTTACAGACAAGTCTCCAACCACTCCTAGCTATCGCTGGAGTTGTCAGAGGCAGGGGTGAGAACCAAGGGCCACGAACAATGTTGGCTGACTTAAATCCCTCTACTTAACCTCCTCTTAAGTTGACTGAGCCAGGCTTTGGCAACAGTTTGATATGATTCATTAAAAAGCATTCTCAGTCAGACTAGGCCACAGATATTTACATCTGCTGGTTTAGTCCCTATTAAAGCTGTTTGGCCATTGTGTATTGTAGGCAATACCTCAACGTCAGCTGTTCCCAGTGAGAAGGAACATCGTTGTGCATGACGAGCCCAGCCATCATGAACTGTACTTGACTGATGCCCATTCTGTGCCCAGTACAGTGAGGGAGACAAAGTCTAATTCCCACTGGGAAAAGCAGAGTGCAAACACATAGCAGGATAACTTACTCAGAGCAGGGAAGGGCTGTGCTCCTTCACTGAATCTATGGATCCCATCTATTGGACACTAGGGGAAACAGTGGTAGCTGAGACAAGCACCACTCCTGCCCACATGGGACTTATAAGCAAGTGAGGAAGACAGACATTAAAACCGTAATTTTAAAATGCACTGAAGGTTAGAACTACAACAACAGAAGGATATAAAAGAAGGGCTTCACAGGGTCTGGGGTGGAAAAGGAGACTCTCAGGGACTGATTCCTGGAGACCTGAAAGAAGTTAGCTACACAGGAATCAACAAATTGTATTTATTCAGTCACACACTCATATAGTTAGCGGGTGTTTGTTGAGTGCCAGGCTCTGTGCTGAATGCCAAGGAAACTGTGTTGAACAAGGCACACTGAGTCCATCATAAAGCTTACAGTCTAGCAGAATTTCCAAAAGTTCATGATCAAGGAGAGTTTTCAGAGACCCTGAGCATTTTTGTTCCCTCCTATCTTTCCTGGCTAGAGAAATGCAGGCAAGTTACCCTAAAATTTAAGGTAACTGGTCTCCTAGCTTCTAAAACAATCCCATTCTGAGGCTGTGAAGCCTCATCTCCTTTTGAGCCTGGTGTTTAGGTAGAGGGCAAGCCTCGGTTTTAGATAGTTTGGACTCTGAGTCCAAACTATTAGGGAATCAGTAATCCCCTTCTGCACATGCACACACATCTTAGTTTCTGTTCCTCACTTATTTACAGAATATCTCCGTGGCTCCCAGCATCCCCAGGCTGGCATAAGAACTCTGCTGTAATAAGGACCTCCTATATAGCACATGGAACTCTACTCAATACTCTGTAATGGCCTATATGGGAAAAGAATCTAAAAAAGAGTGGATATATGTATATGTATAACTGATTCACTTTGCTGTACACCTGAAACTAACACAACACTGTAAATCAACTATACTCCAATAAAAATTTAAAAATAAAAAAAAGAATTCTGCTAAGACCTTGTTTCTTGGTCTATATACCCATTAGAGGTAGGCCTTACTCTTTCAAAATAACCCCCATATTCCAAAACAGACAAATTAGGTGGAAATCATTTCTAATACCCAATCATTTCCAGTGTATTTACTTTACAAAAGATTTCATAGTGCAGAGAGATTTTCAGTCTAGAACATTTTCCCCAATATTTTTATTGGAAAAATATCAAAACTACAGAAAGTTTTGAAAGAATTGTACAATGAATACACACATCACCTATATTATGCAATGAACATCTTGTTATATTTACTTTATCACATATCTAGCCATTGATCAATCTATCTTATTTTTGGATGCACTTCAAAGTAAATTGCAAACATCAGTATACTTCACCCCTAAACACTACAGTATGCTTTTTAAACTAGAGTTTAACATTTGTTTATGGTTCTTTTCTGTAGGTTAAAATTTGTAAAAGGTACAACGCATGTTATCTTAAGCGTACCATTCAATGAGTTTTGACAAATGCATAAACCTGTGTAACCCAAACTTCTAACAAGGTGTAGAATATTTTTATCACCCTAGTAAATTTCCTTATGCCTCCTCCCCTAGCCAATCCCCATTCATCCACCAGTGGCAACAATTATTACCATTTTTTCACCAGAGATGGGTTTTGCTTATTCTAGAACTTCTTATAAATGGAATCATAGAGTCTGTAATCTTTTGTGTCTTTCTCCTTTCACTCAACATACTTTGGAGATTCGACCATGCTATTGCATATATCAGTATTTCATTCATTTTTAAATTAAATTGCTGAGCAATTTACCATTGTATGAATATTCAACTCCTATTCCATAAATTTTGGAAACCTCATTGCCTTTCAAGATTTCTGTGAATTCCCAGGAGAGAAGAGCCAAGTGCCAACGGACAAAGTAGAGAACAAAATTTAGATGACAGAAGCCAAACAAAAGTACATAACTCTGGGTTCATGTCAGGAAATGGGCTGGAGTAACCTGGAGACCAGTAAGATACAGCAGGAAGACCAGTGAGGGTTCAGAGGAGTCAGAACATGGAGACAGAACAGGATATAGGAACAAGTCAGGACTCTGAGAGCACATTTGGGGGTTGCTCAATTCCAACTGTGTTCTCCCTTTGTTCCCAGTTTGAAAAACTCCTACCAGACCAACACAGGTAGGGCAGGTCCTAACCAAACTCAGCCTCAGGGGAAAATGAGATAAGGAGGGCCTAATTTAGATGGAGTAGTCAAGGAGGACCTCTCTGAGGAAGCAGCATAAAAGAGTGTTCTAGAAATAGCTAGGGCAAAGGCTCTGAGACGGAAAATCAGCTGAGGAAATGATGGGAAGTCCAGAGTGGCTAACATAGGGAATGACAGGGAGACTGTCATGAGATAAGACTGAATGAAGAAAGTGGACAGATCATGAGATCCTTGTAGCCCGGTGAAGTTTAGCCTTTATCCTAACAACAACAGGAATATTTAAGGGGGGCTTTGAGGAGGAGAGGGGGGATGACTTCATTTGTGTTTCAAAAAGGCCACAGTGGCCACGGGAGGGAAAACGATTCGGAGAACAGCAAGGGTGAAGGCAGAGATCCCAGTTAGGAAGCTATTGCAGTTGTCCGAGCGAGAGGAGATCTTTGGATCATGGTAGTAACAGTAGAAGTAGCAATAAGATATAAAGACAAATTTAAGAAGTAAAACCGACAAAACTTGCTGATGGATGGATATTTGTGAGTTTGTGTTGTGTCTGGAAAATGTCTGACATATATACACTACCAGGTGTAAAGTAGATAGCTAGTGGGAACCTGCTCGGTGCTCTGTGATGACCTAGAGGGTGGGATGGGGGCGGGGGCGGTGGGAGGGAGGTCCAAGAGGGAGAGGATGTATGTTTACATATAACTGATTCAATTCATTGTACAGCAGAAACTAACACAACATTGTAAAGCAATTATACTCCAATTAAAAAAAAACAAAGAAAATGTCTGGGAACATAACCACCAAGTGTTAGTAGGGACTATCTTGGGACGGGAGGTATTATTAATAGATTTTATTTTCTTCTTTGTTATTGTGTTTTATAAATTACCACAATGAATATGGACTACTTTTATAACAGGGAAAAAAGCAATAAAGTTATAACATTTTTAAATCCTAAAGAAAGGTGACGTCAGACCTTAACCATAGATATGAGTGTGCTTTGTGTTATCCTGACCCCCTTGGAGGCCCTCCCGTCTCCAGAGAAGATCTAAAGTGTGTGACTACCTCCTGGGAAACTGCCTTCGGGACCTGCAGCCCAACCTTCCAATGCCCTCAGTGGCTGCACATCTTCATCCTTTGGGTGTGGGCTTAGAGGGCCAGGGGTGGAAAGCTGAATGATGTTATTTTAGTTAAAACAACCACCACCTGTGACTGCAATGTAATAAGACCTGGTTCTCCTGTTTGGTTCGTAAACTGCCTCTGAAGACAGATCCCAAAGAAAGCTTGCTTCTAGCCAGCTTTTGAGGAATGGAAGCATTCTTACATGCAGCCTACACAGCCTCCCAAGCTTAAAAGCCAAAATCTATCTCATGACCGTACAGTCATTTCGTATATAGTACAAGCAAACTCTCATTGTTGAACACTAATAGGAAATTCCCCGATCCTATCCCCTTCCTCCAACCAAAGGTACAAAACAGGAGCTGGGGCTCTTTTTTCCAGTTTCCTCACTTCAAACCCTAATGCTGATACCAGCCAATCAGATGTGATTTTCAGTCACAAGTGACAGCTGTTTGGGCTCTAAGAGAATAATAAGAAGAAGAAGTCATCTAACTTTTTCAGCAATTTATTTTAAATTCTCTAAAACTTACCTCTTGTCAATGACATATTAGATGACTCTTGGTATTTTATGGTGATGCATAAAAATAATGTAATTACGAATGTGCCATTTGCAGAACAAAGTCAGTATCTTGGGGAAAATTGCTATTATAATTGGCTGCAATAACTATCCTGGGTTTAAGGACCTGAAATATGTAACCGTAATCCAGAAAAACTAAGGAAAGTTAAAATAAGGACTTCAGAGCTCACATACATAACTTTCCCCAGGATCTTACTGTCTGGGTACTCTCCACCAGATGTAGGCCTAAAAGGGAAGACACTTGTCTGCCTGACCCTCTCAACGGCTACTTGAAAATGATTAAGAGCCAGGAAAGCTGCTTAGCACTCACCTAAGACTATAGCTATACTGAAGCTCTGCAGGACAGTGAAAGGTAAGACCCCACCTGTTTTGCCAAGTATTTGAGCAGATTTTTCAGTGCAACTCTTTATTACCTGTCCAAATGGAAGAGAATTTTTACTGCCTTTACCTCTTCAGAGGAAAAGATAAGCTCTCATGATCTGCCTCCTGATACATCTTCCAAAACTGCAAGTCTGATCACGTCACTCCCCTGCTCACATGCCTCTAGGTGCCCTCACCCTGAACCACACTGCCTACAAAATGAAAGATGCAAGAGGGAAGAGATATGGGAACATATGTATATGTATAACTGATTCACTTTGTTATAAAGCAGAAACTAACACACCATTGTAAAGCAATTATACTCCAATAAAGATGTTAAAAAAAAAAAAAGAAAGACCGCAGCCTGACAGCCGTCCCCTCCTCCTCTGCGGTTCCCAATTAACATTCTCAACCTATTTACCAATACACAGCATCCCCTTCACATACTCTACGTCTTTGTAAGGACTTTCTGTGGTGGTGGTGGTGGTGGTTGTTTGTTTGTTTGTGTTTTTTTGTGGCGTTTTGGGGAGTTGTTTGTTTGTGCTAGATGAGATCATTTGCTAGGAGAAAATGTAGAAAAGAGGAAGAGTGCCCAGGACTCAGTCCTGGGTCACTCCAACATTTATAAGTTGGGAAGAGGAGGAAACTGAGTCTGATAAAGAAAAAAGGGGAGGCCAGAGAGGGAGGAGAAAATTCTGGGGAGTGAGGTGCCCCAGAAGCCAAGGGAGGAAAGAATTTCAAGAAAGAGGGAGCAGTCACTGGGTCAAATGCTGCTGAGACATTAAGACGTGGAGGACTGAAAACTGACCACTGGATTTAACAAAACAGAGCAGGGCTGGAGAGAAGAGCATGGATATAGAGAATAAGGCAGGAAAGCCGGGGCCTCAAGAGGAATAGGAACTACCTGTTACTTGAAAGGAGCTGTGCCAGTGGTATTTGGTGGCCCCAGGTTGCAGAAGTGGCTGAGGGAAGTTGGGTGGCTTTGTGAACACCGAGGACCGGCAGGGGCTGGGGGGTGGGGATTTACTGCTCATTGTTAGGAGCTCCGAGAAGACTCGGGCTCCACAAGATTCTTCCCCCTCCGCGGCAGCTACCTCCCTGGCTTTCCCAGAGGTCTTGTCCCCCATCAGCTGCCCCACCTGCTACTCAACTCATTGAAATGTCAAACCAGCTGCACCAATCAGCAGTGGCCCATCCATCCAGGGCCTGAAAAGAAATGAGGTGTAAATGCAAAAGTCAGGATGAAGAAGCCCTTACAAAATGCCCCCCCATCTCCCCAGACCTGCTGTTATATTTCTTCAAGGTAGGGAGGCTTTTTCATAAGATGCTGTGAGAGGAGGGACGGGGAAACACATGTGCAACGGAAAGCAAATATGGCCAGGAAAGACCTTAGTGAGCTGATCTTTCCCGATTCTGTTTGCAGAGCTGTATTGAACCTTGTCTGGAAACCCTATACGACATTTGACGGGGAGAATCAAAGTACCTCTGTGAAGGGTTCGCGTGGGGATTGTTAATAAGGAGTACGCTCCACTGTATGTATGGATTAATCAGACTCATTAGAAGGAAAATGTTGATAATTGTGTCCAAATGCACTTAGGTTCTGTGACAAAGACAAGAGTCACTTGGGACTTGCCTGACATGGCCATGTGCACCCCTATTTGTACTGCAAACTATATTTAAATATCAGGTACCAGCATCAAATGGCCGCTTTCTAGCAGACAACATTCTACACTTTGTTTTTCAACTAAATCAAATTGATAATGCCATATCAACACAGCAAAATGATTGTAATTAACACTACTGCTCCTCCAAGTTAGCTCAGAGAAACAGTCCTCACTTCTCTTTTGCCCTCCATCTTAACGAAGTGCAGAAACACCCTCTCCCAGCTCCCAGGCCTGCTGTCACCAGTTTTTGTCACCAGTCATGATGTTAAAGAAAGAAGAAGTGTCCCAAGTGCAAAGTCAGGCAGCATTCTCAAGCAGACATAGTTCTGGTCTGGAAAATCCAGAGACAAGTCCAAGATCTGCCACTAACTCACCTGGTAACCGCACTGGCACTCTCTCAGCCTCAGTTTCCTCATCAGGAAAGTGGGGGGAGTAAATGAGGTCAGTCCAGAAAGACCTGCTAGGGTTTCGCTAGAACCCGCTTTCTTTCTCTTAACTGTCATTGCGCAGCCGCTGAAGCACCTGTACCTGATACGCCTGCGCTCGGACTTCCGCTTTCCACTTAAAGGGCCAAGTCTCCCGAGCTTGAGGAAGGAGGCTAGCCATAAGCTGTGCAGTGGGTTCAGCCCTTTCAAACCAACCCCCCAAGGTCTCCAGAATTTCTGTTCTAAGCATGCTTGCAAAGCAGAACTTACATGTATTCTAATACGCAGCTTTTAGTACTTAACGTGAAAATTAGGAATTTGGGTCAGAAAGAAATCCCAAAGTGGCAAGTCCAACAGAGCGGACAGACCTGGGTTTGAGTCCAGACTCCTCCTCTATCCTAACTGTGTGACCTTGAGCACGTTACCTAACTTCTTGGAGTCCCAATTTTCTTATGCATAAAACGGAAATGCTAATAATAGTACCTACCCCACTGGGTTCTTCTGAGGATTAAAAGAGATGAGACACATGCCCTTCCTGGGACATGGTGAACATTCAAAAAAGGGTAGCTCTGACAGGATTTTCACTGCCCTCCTGTTCGTGCAACAGTGGAAGAGCAGATGTCTCCCTGTCTGCCTGAAGTTCTTTGCACACCCATATATCCATCATAGTCCTCTGACAGAGGTGGTGGCGGTGTTGCTAGATAGATACAGAGGAAGAATGAGTGGGACAGGCCCACATGTAGAAAAAAGAGAGAAAAAAAGAAAGCAGTGGCACATTTCATAGGATTCCAGATAATACACTGACTCCCTACAGTTTTGAATCCCTTGTTTCCAGCTTGGGGCTGAGACTATGGCTGTGGTTGTTTCCAAGATGAAATTGCTTTCCTTCCTCCACCTCCGGAAGCAATCTGAGAAATGCCCTACAGGTGGGGCAGAAGAAAAATGGCGTCACTCCTCTTCAGCACCTGTTAGCGTTCACACTACTTAATCCAAGGAAAATGGAAGGCGGAGACTTTCTGAGGAAGGCCCCCCTGGCTCCCTCTTAGACCTTAGGGCCCTAATCTGAGCTTAGAAGAATACATTACTTTGAAATATGCTATTTTGACTTCTCATGCATCAAATTCAAAAGCAAGATCATCTAAGCCTTGCTTAGATACCTGAGATGAGAGACATCCCCTCTCTTCTTTCACTGGCCCAACAAGGCTCTTTCCAATCTCTTGTTGGGACTTCTGAAAAATGACAATACAGACTATTGCTGCTGAGAAGCATTTGGTCTACGATTGTTTTCATTTTCCCCTTCAAAAGTAACAGCAATTGAAGAAAAATAAAGTTGGATTATCTTAAATACAGGGAGAAATGCATGAGCAAACAAAAATATCACAAAATGCTCCTCTTTTTGCTGAGAAAAACAAATCTATTACTTCTTCCCTCTTGAGATCCCAAAGGCCTCATTCAGCATATGGTGTCAGGGCACTTAATAAATATTGTTTAAGGGGATGATGATGAAGACGGTGATTTTAATGAGAATAAATACCTCTCTACCAGGCACATGTCTTAGCCTTCTCTTCTGTAACAGAACCAATGTCCCTTCTTTCCCATCTGTCGCTATAGATCATGTTTTCTAAAGAATATTGCTACTTGCCAAACATGGCTCTTCAGACAAGTTATTTAACCTCTCTGTACTTCACCATAAGGACCATGATGACAGTTTGACCACAAGTACACACCCCATCGACCCTGACTTGTTCCAGGAAATGGCCAGCCACAGACAATCTTCCACTCTTAACACTGAATAAACTTTCCTCTATTGAAACGTCCCTAAAATGCTTGTTTACCCTCATGCAGCCAACCAAGGACTGCCAACCATACCTGAAGATCAATTAGAAAGTTTCCCCTGCTTCCAAAATCCCCACATTAATTGAATGCTTGCCAATCAAAGACGGTCTTCATACTTCCTCTAACACTTTTGTACCCCCGCTGAAATAAAAGTTACTGCAGCAAGTTTATGAGTCAGCAGGCTTTGTTAATTCTGCCTCTGCCTTAGTTTTCTCTTTGACACACTCAACAAATAGCAGCTACGTCAATTCATAGTTCTATACCCCACTCCACTTGCTCAATCGGGCCTTGCACACAGAAGGCACGCAACCCATATTAATGAAATACTTAATAGTAAGTTAACTAATGGTTACCAGAGGGGAAAGGGGGGAAAGGATAAATCAGGAGTTTGGGATTAAAATATACACACTACTATAGATAAAATAGATAAGCAACAAGGACCTACTACATAGCACAGGGAACTATACTCAATATCTTGTAAGAACCTAAAATGGAAAAGAATCTTAAAAAGTATATATATATACACATCTTAATAAGTTTTATATATATATATATATATATATATATTATATATAACTGAATCACTTTGCTGTACACCTGAAACTAACACAACATTGTAAATCAACTGTATTTCAATAAAAATTTTAAAAATAGTAAATTAACTATTACTTTAATTAACATTTATTGAGCCTCCTACGTCACTAGTCCCTGTACTAGGTGTTTTCACTCACGTTCTCTCTTTTTACCATATTATTCATCAACTCAACCTTACACAGGTTGAAAATCTTTTCATTATTTTATAGAAGCTGTGTTAATGATAAACAAGTGCTCTGTTGTCTATGAAAATTGAGATTTGGAAATCCTGGTCCCAAGACACTTCTGACTTACACTTTTTTTACTTATACTTCAAAATAGTATAGCTAGTGGGATTCCCTCAGCATGCAGGAATCATGATGAATTAAATAAATAACGTTCTTCTCTCTTCCCTCATTTTGCCAACTCTTGTAATGCACTTTCCCTAATTGCCAAGATCTTCTTATCTTTTGACATTTTACACTGTGTGAGATTGTAAGGTAGGGGCAGTGGACGAAAGGTCCCCTTAAAATTAGAAGATGCACTTAAAGGTTCATCCACGATGAATGAATAAACAAAATGTGGTATATGCATACAATGCAATATTATTCAGCCTTGAAAAGGACAGAAATCCTGACACATGCTACAGTGTGGATGAACCTTGAGGACATTATGCTTAGCGAAATAAACCAGTCACAAAAAGACAAATACTCTATGATTCCATTTATATGAGGTATCTAAAGTAGTCAAACTCATAAAAACAGAAAGTAGAATGGTGGTTGCCGGGGGCTGGGGGGAGGGAGAAATGGGAAGTTGTTTAACGGGAACAGAGTTTCCGTTTCACAAGATGAAAAGAGTTCTAGAGATCTGTTGCACAACAAGGTGAATATACTTAACACTACTGAGCTGTACACTTAAAATAGTTATGATGGTAAATTTTATTTTATATGGTTTTTAGTACAATAAAAAAAATTAGAAGATGCAGATTCCACAGTGATCCAAGGGCCTTGGTGAGGCAGCATTAAACCAAAAGCCCCAGGCATCTCCCACAATGCCTTTCATTTCGAATGAGGGCCTATCACTCAACACATGTGTGTCTCTTCCACTAGCAGGAATTTTGCAGCTTCTTATTTATGATCCTACAAGTGAGCTTTACTTCAGGGCAGGAGACTAAGGAAGCAGAAGTGCATGAGACAAGCATTTTCCCATCAACTGCTCTCCAACTGATATTGAGAAATATTCAGCTTCCTCTAAGGAACAGTGCATGGGAATTTGCAGCTGCTCATCTCAACCATATCCCCTTATTACCTGAGCTTTTGACTAAGCTTGTGGATCAACTGAGTCACTGTATGCATATGAAACATGTTCATAATACATAGTTAAAGCCCCAGAGCCTACCTTTAAATATCCTCATTACTGTGAAACTCATCAGCAAAAATGAGGGACTCCAAGGCAAAAGTGACCAAACAGCATGAAATTGATGAGCACGGAGTGGCTGGGAGAGAAAACTCAGCTCCGGTTGAAATTTTACTTTGTTGATCCCGTTTGTGTGGGGGGTGGGGGGGAGGGGTGATTTCTGGCCAATCTGGGATGTTCTAATTTATCATAGTGTTCATGTAAAAAAGGCAGTTGATTGTCTAAATGTCTTAAATATTTCCAGCTTGAGGAGAACATCAATGTAGTTTTTTGACCTCTAACATTTGCATAATAAACTCTAAACAAATCTCCCATTACCAACTTCCCTGAAAAACAAACATATTCTGCTAAAAATGGAAGGCTCAGAAACAGATGGGGATCACCTTCATTCTGTCCTCAAAATGTCCCTAGATTCACAGTCTACCCATGACCTTGATTCTCCTTCCTCCATACCTCCTCCATTCCCATATCCCCTGCCTACAGCAGTGCCATCCTATCCGTGAATACTTACAAAATAGTCTCCTAATCATTTCTCTACCACTGGATATCTGCTTCATTGTAGTAACAGCAATAACAGTAGTAGTAACAGTAATAATAATGATGACAATGATAATAGCAACAATTTATTGAGCCCCTAATACGTGCCAGGCACAGTACTAAATGTACATTTATGTACATGGATTCCTTTAATACTCATAAAAAGTGTTGTGAAATAGATACTTAACAGATGTAGAAAGGTAAGTCAAAAACCTAACACACAATCAAAACCTAGCATGGCTAGTAAGTAGAACTAGGTCTGTCTGACTCCAAAGTCCATTATCTTGGTGTCCCCCATGCCACCACTAAGAATTGTATTTTCAGAACTGGGCAAATACTATAAAGAACTCCAGGTGTTATAATCCGCATTCATACAATGCATGCCAACAAAGTAAAATGGGGGTTTTCTTTTTCAACCAACCACCAGAATTTTCGTATCCAAGTGAATGATGACCTTCTGAGTGGCACCCATGGGAGGACATACACTGATTCCAAGGACATGAGCACTGATCCAATGTTCCAACACTTCTGCAGTCCTCTTTATCAGAACTGCCTCCAAAGCTCACTTTGAAGCCACACAGGAGAATCTGTCTCCTTACCAGAGAGACACAGCTCATTTCAAAATCCAAAACATTCACTGCTGAGAGGGATCACCCACCTTATTCACCAGTGTGGGCTCTAATGACTTTTAGCTGTTTGTTCAAATATAGCCTGTTCTCAGAAGACAAAGATTTGTCACCACTGAGAAGATTCAAAGGACTATGTGATAGGCTCTGAATGCAATTTGACAATAGAGTTGCTTCTTCCTCCCCAACATCTAGCATCTGGTTTGCCTTTTCAAAATGTCATGGCAAACAGGCAACAAGGAATCAAGAAGTTCTTTTCTGAATTAGAAAACAAAACTTGGGCTTCAGTTTTGGTGGCACAGTGGTTAAGAATCTGCCTGACAATGCAGGGGACAAAGGTTCGAGCCCTGCTCCGGGAAGATCCCACAAGCTGCGGAGCAACTAAGCCCGCGAGCCACAACTACTGAGCCTGCGCTCTAGAGCTCACGAACCACAACTACTGAGCCCACGAGCTACAACTACAGAGCCTGCGTGCCACAACTACTGAGCCCGTGCACGTAGAGCCCGTGCTCTGCAACAAGAGAAGCCACCACAATGAGAAGCCCACGCACCGCAACGAAGAGTAGCCCCCGCTCACTGCAACTAGAGGAAGCCCGCACGCGGCAACAAAGACCCAACACGGCCAAAAATAAATAAATAAATAAAATTAAATAATAAATAAATAAATAAATAAAATTTAATAATAAATAAATAAAAGAAAACAAAACTTTTTCCTCTAAACGTAATGACAAGTCCCAGAAAGTTTGCGTTCTCCAGCCGACATTCATAGATCCTGGAAGGGCTATTGGTGAAAACCAATTGCTAGCTGGCCTTTGCTTTGGAGTGGCCAGAAACCAACTGGCTTCCTAGGGCTTATTCACAGTGAAACAGGAAATGAACTACTTCTCACCACAACTCTCCTTCAGTTGGAACTGTTTACTCCAGGAATAAATTCACTGTGGGTATAAAACTCTATTCCTACTTTATCCGATGTATGTCTGTGAGAGGAGAGAGCAAGGCCCTTTGCCAGGTGGCCACTTGGAGACGAATGCGCAATGGCAAACCAGCCGTCAGTTGGTCATCCTTGCCAACACCTTTAAATATATATTTCAAGCTGTATCTACTGCTCCTAAACTATTCTAGCATATTTATTGTGCAGGAAGTAATCATCTCAACATAAGCTTGATGTACCAAACCACACTGCTAAGTAAGATATATGCTTCATGGATCAATTACCTTCATGCAAATAGCACTTCACTTTAATTTAACACTCTTATGAAGTGTCACCCTTTTTTAATTTGAGTGCCAAAAACGATACAAAGAGGAATTATTATTTTGGTGCTAGGGATATTATGCCAACCTAACATCCCTGGGCCAAGCAATGGGACTTTGTGGATGTGGGAGGTGCAAAGAAAGGGGAACTTCAAAATAGCCTGAACAAGGGATGGCCAACCTGTGGCTCACCCTTGAGCAAATGTAAAAGAAAACCCAAAGCCATTCTGAATGGAACTGATGCTGTAACTAAATGTCATTTTATATCCCTTAGATTATATATTGCCTTTGAAATGCCTGGGAGCATTATAATCAACAAGCAATGGGGGGAAAGGGAGGTTTCATGATCTTCTTTTCAAGTAAAGCAGACAGTGGACTGAGCCATTTATCAGAGGCACTAGTGAAATCTAGCATTTGCCCTCAGATTCCATGGAAAATTTCACGCTAAACCATCCAGGGAGCAATCGTTTGGGGCAATTTATTGGAAGCTCACTGGGCTCTTGAAGTTTCTACCACCTTCCTCTTCTCACCTTTCGTTCCCAGGCTCCCACATCCTTCTTCATCCTCTGATGGCCATCTGAGGTCACTCTCACAGACCTCCAGAAGCTGGTCTACCTGTGTTTAACTTTGTAAGGTAACAAATTCAAGCGAAACCCAGCTGAGATACCCAACTGAGGGTCTGGTGTGAAAAGCACATTCTAAACGAAATGTATCTATAATATTCTCATTAGTAAGTAAAATTCACATTCCCACATGAACTGGAAATGCTCGATTTCTTCCCCAGGGTTTTGCCTCTTACTAGGCTGCCTTTATCAGAGTTAAGGCTCAGTCAAATATTCTTTATTTGTGCTTGCGAGTGTGCAAGCCTCTAAGAGCTCTTTAGGCATTCTCCTCCTCAGTCTGGTTTTTAATATTCCTCAAGGGAGAAAAATTTGTTTTACATGTAACCTGAGCACACGACAATGTCCAAATCATTTTATAAGCCAGTGAAAGTTGTAATGAGCACTGCTAGGAAGTTAGTCATGTCCGTAAACATTACCCACGCTCGCTGCACATTTGCCACATCGACAGAATCCATCTGCATCAAGATACGTCTTAGCAATACTAATGTACTCTTATGACCCTAAACACATTCAGGTTTTCTTGCCTATAAACAGAAACAGGAAGCCCTAGGTTAGAAGGGTGAAGGGCTAGCTGTGGAAGCAGGTCATTTTTCCTCTGCCATATTATTTCAGTCCATAGAGACTCTTGATTTTCGGTGAATTTGCCTGTTGGTGGGTCCCATGAGAACTCACTTGATCATGAGGATTCTGCATTTTCCCCAGCTCTCCTGGGGCTGCCAGACAGACAGAACATTCCCAATTTGCCATCTTTTTCAGCAGGGCGTGTTGCCTGACACTAATGAATCACAGAGCAAGAACACAATCCCTCTCAAAGGCTGCATTTGCTGCCACTGAAGTTTGTGGACACATCGAGTTTGACAAAAAGTAATTTCACATGAGCTTGTCTGGTACTACCTGAGACCAGATCCTTTTATTTTCTCCCTGCACCTCTCTTCAAAATGCCACATATTTATTCAGAGGTCCAAGGGGTGAAACGGCCTCTAATGCCATCCCCCAATCAGTGGCTCCAAAGTTAGGTCATGAGAGCTGGGGCACTTGCAGACTTGGTTAAAGAATTCCTCCCCTTGGTAGTACAGCAGACCCCAAATCCCCCTTTAGGTCAAATGGGTCATCAGTATCCTACACGGATATTGCTGCAAATTCCCTGTGTGCCCATCCTACTGGGGAGTAAAAATATTCTAAATATCAATTGGTAATCCCTTGAAGCATGCATTGATGAAAGACTTTGTAACAGCTATGGGTACAGCCCTGGGAGGGCTGCCAAATACATGTTGTGATTTAACGAACTTTTTATGACTATGAGACAAACCAGAAATCCATTCCTAAGCCTGCAACATACTTAGAACCATTGAGCAAGTGTGTGTACATCTTCAGTAAAGTCAATATGAACCGAATACAGTCCTGCTCTTTTGTCATTGCTGAGAGATTTCTCAGTTAGCCTGATGACATCGCCAATACTATCTTTCGCTGTTGATTCAGAAACGTACTCTGTAAGCATTTCTCCCTTTATTTGCACAGAAAGCATTCAACTACTTATTGATGATGAAACTCTCTGGTTAAAGGAAGCACTCAATTGTTTTTTAGTTAATTATTTATTTATTTGGCTGCATTGGGTCTTGGTTGCTGCATGCAGGCTTTCTCTAGTTGCGGCGAGCAGGGGCTACTCTTCGTCGTGGTGTGTGGACTTCTCATTGCGATGGCTTCTCTTGTTGTGGAGCACAGGCCCTAGGTGCACAGGCTTCAGTAGTTGTGGCATGCGGGCTCAGCAGTTGTGGCTCGCGGGCTCTAGAGTGCAGGCTCAGCAGTTGTGGCGCACAGGCTTAGCTGCTCCACGGCATGTGGGATCTTCCCGGACCAGGGCTCGAACCCATGTCCCCTGCATTGGCAGGCGGATTCTTAACCACTGCACCACGAGGGAAGTCTCAGAAAGCACTCAATTTGACTTCTTTACTTCTCCCATTTCTGGGACAGTCCCAAATGCCTCTCACTGGAGCAGCATAAGCAGCCGGTCAGTTTGTCTCTAATGACACCTGCATTCTCTCCTAGAGAAGACGGAGCTGAGCAGGGAGGCAGACAGGGAGAAGGGGAGAAGGAATGAAGACACTAAAGCTTTGTTAAATCCCTTGGAATAATGGTAATAGTGCTTATTTAACCCCTAATATTGGTAAAAAGTCAAAACCAAGAGGAATCATTTTCCCTATTCTTTAGGAAAATACGTGTTCTTTTAAAGTACCAATATATCTTTTCCATGGCTGGTAACATAGCTGAAATTGGCTTGCACTGCACACGAAGCCCGGATTCTTGTCACTGCCATGTCACCTGGGTTCAAGTCCAGCCTTTTCTCTTTTCTAGCTGCCTGAGCCTGAGGCAAGTCACTTCACCTCACCTCTCTGAACTGTTTCCCATCAGTAGCAAGTGGAAAATCACAGTACCTCCTGCACAACGTTGCTGCGACACTCAAAATCAAGATGAGAGGATGGGACACTATAAAGTACTCTGCAATGCATGCAGGCTCTCAAGCGGTTTATAAAGATAAGGTAATGTTACCTACGGTTTAGTGATCAGCCGAGTTCACGTGGTTGCTGAGAGAAGCTGCGAGATTCCAAAGTGCTTCTTGATCAGCAAAACTACTTTGGATTGTACGGAGTATAATTTAGCAGTAAGTATAGTTTGGAATGTCCTCATTCCTTTCAGCCTGCATCTTCCATGCAGTCGGTTAAGCAGCCATCCACCTCCCAGTCAGACTGAGTAGAAGAGTATGCCCACCCCTTTGACACAGAGCTGGGTGCACCCTCTCATCTCAATGCCTGTCTTATTGCCCCCGGGCAACAGACCACTCCAGTGCACAACGCAGACATCTGCATATAGCTCCTGCTTCCCCGGAGGCAGTCACATTTTTACCAACACGCACGAGAGAGAGAGAGAGAGAGAGAGAAATATGTAGGTAGCATGACTCCTTACTACATGCAACAAACCGGCAGCTACTTGGCTGCTGGCCATTCAAATCCTAGAGCCCATCTGGCAATAGGATTGCATTTACCCCTCCTGGGGCTCACAGATGTATACTGGATGGCAATTAGCTCGAGCCACGGCTAAACAATTTCATTCCAGCTATTTTCCACAAAAATATTCACGGCCAAATCCAGCGTGAATAACCAACTAATAACCCATTGTCATTGGTGGTTCACGGACACACTGTGTATGAGACAAGCATGTATGTCACAGGGATGACACCAGCTTATATGAGTATTATATTCTCATGAAGTACTTTGCCACATGTTATTCTGCATTTCTCCTCACAGTAACCTGGGAGGGGATAGGTAATATAGGTGCTACCCTCTCCACCTTCTAAACGATGAGGCTAAGATATAGAATGTTATGCTTCAAGTAATACAGCTGTAGCACAGGGAACTATATTCAATATCCTATGATAAACCATGGAAAAGAATAGGAAAAAGAATATATATATATATGTGTGTAAGTGAGTCACTTTGCTGTACAGCGGAAATTAACACAACACTGTAAATCAACTATACTTCAATAAAATTTTTTAAAAAGTAATACAGCTTGTCAGTGAGAGGCCCAAGCCTAGAACTCGGGCTTCCTGACTCCCAGTGCTCTCTCTAGATGCTGAGGCGTCAACAGAAGGGGAGTTGTGGTCAATGTAGGCGAAGAGAGACAGAGGAGCTATCAGAATGGCCACATCAGCACCCCCATCTCATTGGCCCATCCACATGCAGCACTTCCAAGGCAAGATCTTTGATCTTTTCAATGCAAGGTTGACTGTCCTGCTGCATGGAAAGAGACGCACTCCACGTTAACAGGCACATTCCCTTGCAGCCACCAACAAACACTGGGGTTAACCCAGCATCTCCTTCTCCACGGAAACTCAGCTTCGGAGTTTCACCAGCCTGACGTCCGGAATCACAATGTGTAATCCCTACAACATGACTGTGAACTCACCCAATTCCTCGGCCTCTTGGCTTCCCTCCAGGAAGAAGCAGGAGAAAAACTGCCGTGCTGCAAAGAGAACATCGTGGATCATTCATTAACACTCATGGCAAGAAAAAAAAAAATCTCAAAGATAAATAGGGCTGCCCTTAAACGGGTTGCATTCTCCCCAATTTTCCCCTGGGCTGCATCTCTCAGGAGCCCACCTATTTCTCGGAAAGCTATTTTTGTTGTTTTTATATAATGAGTATGCCTACAGGACTATGAACTTCTGCACTGGAGAAGAGCTGCAAATAAAGCAGAGTCATGCTATTCAGTCACAAACACAGCCAGTCATTTCATACTCCCCGGCCCTACTAATTACTGAAAATAATTATGCAACAGTGAGAGCTTTCTCCCTCGTTGTGTTTGCACTGATCATAATAGAAAGTCCTCCGGCAAACTAGAAGTCTAACAGCTGCTTTGTTCAGAGTGGGAGGGAAGAGTAAACTGGGAGCAGAAGCACATAGGAGCAGAGCCAAGGGGAACTGGAGTGATTCAGGTTCACACAGGAAAGTTCTCACCTCAGAAACAGAGTCAACTTCCTAGTGTCTCTTCCCATATTTTAAGTGCAAAGCAAGAATAATAGCTCGGGTGCGTCCCAGTTGAACCTGAACTAGGCTCTCCCTGAACTGGAATAGGCAGCTCTTTGGTCAGGTCAGTGAAGTGATTTTCTTGGCAGAGAGAGATCACTGGCTTCAGTGGCAATTCCCAGTAAGGGCTCCCAGAGGTCATCAGTGGCAAACAGTGAATCCAAGCTGCTGCTGTAACGGAAGGAGCTCATCCAGCCTCTACAGCACCCAACTCGCTGCAAATGCTCATGGTCAGTCTCATCCCTCTCACCTATATTCCATCCCTTGTTTGCTTGTTTATGATATTTATAAGTAAAATTTATACAGACAAATGCACAAATCTTAAGTGTACCATTCGATGAGTTTTCACAAATGCACACACCAGGATAACCCACAACCCTACCAAGATATAGAATATTTCACTCACCCCAGAAAGTTCCCTCACACCCCTTTGTAGTCAGCACGCACACGCGTGCACACACACACATCCCCCACCCTCAGAGCCCCACTGGTCTGATCGTTCTCACCATGGCCTATTCTAGTACTTCATGTAACAGAAACATATAGCCTTGTACTCTTTTGGCTAAGACTTCTTTCACTTTCATAGAGATTCATCTATGCACTTGTTCGTTCCTTTTTACTGCTAAGTAGAACTCCAGTACAGGACTATACTACAGCTTATCCCTTCACCAGCTGATGGACATTTGGGTTGTTCCCAGTTGGAGGTAATAAAGCTGGTATAAGCCTTCTTTTACAAGTGTTTTTGTGGAAACACGCTTCCATTTCATTTCTCTTGGGAAAATGCCTAGGCGTGGGATGGCTGGTTCATAGGGTATGTGTACGCTTAGTTAAATATGAAACTACCAGATTTTTTTCCAAAGTGGTTGTGCCATTTTACATTCCCACCAAGAGTGTATGAATATTCCAATTGCTCCACATCTTTCCCCACCTGTGGCAGTCAATCTTTTTCAATTTTAGATATCCCAGTGAATGTATAATGGTATCCCATGATTTTGGTATGTATTTCCCTAATGACTAATGATGTTTAGCACTTTTTCATGTGCTTATCAGCCATTTGTATTGTCTCTCTTTGGGAAATATCTGTTCAAATCACTTGCCCGTTTTAGTTGGATTTTCTCATTATTGAGTTATAAGAGTTCTTTATATATTGTGGCTATAAGTCCTTTGTCTTAGCGCTGTGAATATTTTCTCCCAGTCTGTGACTCACCTATTCATTTTCTGAATGATGTCACTTGGTGAGAAATTGTTACAAATTTTGATGATATTTTTATCATATTTTTCTTTTATGATTTTTGTTTTTTGTGTCCTAAAAATGTAATCGATTTTAAGTCCTGTTGATGCTCCGTCTTTAACTGGTCTTGAATCTGGCTCCTTTTCCCCTTTCTTTCCCTTTTGCAAACAACCAACTCCAAGCCACCATCATCTTTTGTCAAGACCATTGCAAGAGCTCTTTGGAAGCCCAAATAGAACTCACAATTCCCAGCTCTCCACCCTCACCCCTACCTGTCCCTCCCTTGGTCTCCCCCACCTCTTTAAAGATGCTACCATACAATTAGTCACTCAAGGTAAAACACAGAAGTCACCCAGGACTTGTCTCTTTCCCTTACCTCCAACCCATCACTAGGCACTTGTGATTTTCCCTCTTACCTATCTCTCAAATGCATACACACTTTTCCACCTCCTCTTCCACCACCTTAGCTCAGGCCACCCTGACTATAGCAGCAGCTCTTAACTGGTCTCTCCAATTCCACCCTGCTCCCTCTATTCCATTCTCCACAGAAGTTAGAGTGACTTTTACAGCTACCTCTTGCTGCATAACAAAGCACCCCAAAACAAAACACTTCATGATGGGAAACAATGACTATTTTGTTGTGCCCCTAGATTCCAGGGGTCACGATTTGGGAAAAAGCAGAGCAGGGAAGGCTCTTCTATGCTCCTGAATATCCAGGGCCTCAGCTGAGAGGAGACTGGAACATATGTGGGCTGGAATCATCTGAAGGCTGCTTCACTTGTATATCCAGGCCCTGGCCTGCGATGACTTAGAAGCTGGGTTTAGCTGGGACTGTCAACCAGAGTGCCTTTATGTGGCCTCTTCATGCGGCCTGGGCTTCCTCACAACTTGGTAGCAACCGGGAAGTCATATTTCTTACATGTCGATTCAGTTTCCAAGAATGAATGTTCAAATTAACCTAGTGGAAGCGGAGTGGCCTTGTATGTCTAGCCTTGAAGTCACATAGCATCAGTTCCCTTGTAATTTACTTGTCAAAGTAGTCACTACACCCAGATTCAGCAGGAGAGGATTATACACCCCGCCTCTCAATGTGAGCTGTGTCAAAGAATTTGCAGCTATATTTTAAAACAACCACGGTGCCCATTCTGAACCACAAGGCAGATCATAACATTGCCTAATGAAGTCTTCCAATTGCCTTAGCAGTGATTCTCCAGTGGGGACACCTCCCTCTAGAGGGTGGCTCAGGATCACCTGACGAGCAGTCCGGTCCTCTGGGAGTTTGTGTTCTCCAGAAGTCATGCGCTCATCCAGCCAGTTTACGCCTTTTCATGAGCACCCTTCCACCAGGTGCATACAGGGTCAATACTAGCTCATATGGCACCTTTGTGCAAATTTGGACGGTACCCTTGTCCACTCTGCATGGACACAGCCCTGTTCCAGTCTGCACAGGCATGGTGAGTGAAGCATGGGCTGTATTTAGCCCTCGCCTCCTTGCTCTCTAAGCCAGCTGCCTTTGTGTGTGACAAAAGTTGCACAATCATACATAACAACCCTGAGAACATAGCTCTTTCTGAGTATTCCACAAGACACAACCCAACACCCGTGAAAGGGTTCTCCCCATCCTTGCCGCACCCTTGACTCCTACTCTTTTCTTGCCCTTACACCCTATGTTAAGTCTATCAAGGAATCATTCCAGCTTTCTCCTCAGACATGTATCACGGTCTACTTGGTGTACAGTTATGGGTGCTTTTCTAGTCTTCTCTAGAAGAGTGCAAGCTCCTTGAGGCAGAGACAATACCTCATTCACATTCATGCAAAGAGAAGGCAGTTGTTTACATGCTGCAATATGATGCACCAGAGAGTGCCTCTCTCCCATCACGGTGCTCAAATGTCTCAAATATCAACGTTAGAACTCCTTTGACTGGGTTCCTGAGTCTATTTCAAATGCCAGCATTCCTGGCACATCCAACTCATTCCCACTAAAGTGTTAGCGGCACATGACATCTGCTTCCTTCATGTGAATGCATTAGCCCATGGGGGAGGAGGAGAGCACCACCCAAAGAGAAGGACGATGGAAAGAAAGGCCCACGGCACAATTTCAACCTGCTTTTGCCCTGCACATTACCAACACCCCATGGTAGCAGAGAAGTCCCTGCCTGGCTACACTAGAAAATGTTTCATACTCAGAATGCCCCCATACTATTCCTTTTCTCCACAGATGCTACTCACACCAGAGAACATAAAATAAAGTCCTTTAAGACCTTAAAAGAAGAATTTCTTGGGCTTCCCTGGTGGCGCAGTGGTTAAGAATCCTCCTGCCAATGCAGGGGACACGGGTTCGAGCCCTGGTCCAGGAAGATCCCACATGCCACAGAGCAACTAAGCCCATGTGCCACAACTACTGAGCCTGTGCTCTAGAGCCTGCGAGCCACAACTACTGAGCCTGCATGCCTAGAGCCCACGCTCTGAAACAAAAGAAGCCACCGCAATGAGAAGCCTGCGCACCACAACGAAGAGTAGCCCCCCCTCGCCGCAACCAGAGAAAGCCCGCGCGCAGCAACGCAGACCCAACGCAGCCAAAAATAAGTAAATAAATAAATAAAAGAAGAATTTCTTTATAAAGGTTAAACAACAGGAAGAAGGAACAACCTAACCAAGGTGATGGAAACCGGTAAAACCTTTCTGAAAAGCAATTTGGCTCTCTGCATCATAAGCCTTTGACCCAGCAATGCCCTATCTAGAAATCGACCCTATGGGGGAAAACAAAATCCAGAAAAATAATTATGTGTAATGATACCCATTTATAATGGTGAACAAAATGGACAGCCAACATGTCCAACAATAGGGAGTTGGGTAACTAATGTAAGGGAATACTATGCAGTCAATGAAAGTGGTGTTTTCAAGGAATATTTAATGACCCGATGAAATACTCATGATATAATTAAAGTGGATAAAGCCAAACACAAAACTACAAATGCAGTATGCATATATTTTTCTTGGTGTTTATTATTGTATACACAGTGCCTAGAATAGTGGCTGCCATGTAATAGTGCCTGGTCAATAAATAATCACTACATGAATAAACATCATATGTATAATATATTATGTAGCATATATATAATACAGTCATTGAATGACTGATATGTTTGAATGCTCACAATGCATCAAGCTCTATGCGAAAGCTTTACATGGTGTACATACCCTATTTAATTCTTACCACAACCCTTGTGAGACAGTTATTGGCACTGTGCCGATTTTTACAGATGAGGAAGTTGAAAGTCTGGAAGGGTAAGTAATTGTATTCAAGGACACACAGTTACTAAATGGCAGAGCTAGAATTCAAACCCAGGCAGTCTGATTCCGTAGCCTAAGCTCTTTAACAATGTAGTAATACTTCATGCATACTTTAGCACACATAGGGGAAAAAAAGACTAGGAGAAAAAACACCAGTATGTTACCAGTACCTCATCTCTGGCTGATAGGACAAAAAGGGATTGGTACTTTCTTCTTTTGCTTTGCTTTATGTTCCAAATTCCCTACAATAATTATGCATTGCTTTTGTACTCAGGTGTTTTTAAATCAAGAATTCCGTTTTTAATCAACCAAGGACTCTGGAGTTCTTAGCAATCAAGTCCAGCCCTTGGTCCTGACCTCACACTTGCCACCTGGGGCAGATTCACCCCCCTGTAGTCCTAACCTAGCAGTGTCCTCTGACCCCCCTGGCCAAACCCATCTGACTCCCAGCTGTAAGTGTAAATAATGCTGCCTGACTGAGGCTGGAGTTGGCTGTATCCCTCTGCAGCTATCCTGCCTAGTCTCAGGCTTTCTGGCTTACCTTGGTCTAACCCCTCGCTCTGCCTTTGCCCCTACACACTCTGCCTCCCAGCAAACCATCCCCCCACCATGCCTCACCCCTATCTTTCACTCACAGAGCCTATAGGCTCAGTATGGCATCACTGCAACACCCACTGCGACAGCTGGGGGGCGGGTGGGGGGAGTCTGTGTGCAGAGTCCTTGCAGCATGCAGGATTCAGGGACAAACCACAACAGCACTCTTTCCTCTGTGACATCTTGACTTCCCTCTTCAATTACAGACCCCAAGCTGATCACACCACTTTAATAAGGCCCTGATCAATGCTAAGGAGTTATTTTATGATTCCTGCAGGTTGTATGCCTGTTATTATTACACATCACAGCATCACATTAGCTTTCAAAAAACAAACCAGCATTGATTTGCTGACTCACTCTATGGTCTCCTATGACGCCCAGATCTTTCCATTATGTTTGCATCTCCAGGCAAGGAGAGAATTGATTTCCTCTCCAGCCCTCCATAAGAGGTTCCTGTTCACTCGCTGCTCCCAATCTTCCCCCCACCCTCCTATCCTCTGTAACGAAAGTGGAGAAATGTGGAAAGCAACAAAACCCTGAGGTCTATTTGTTACATCCTTGAAAAACAACAACCAAAATAACAAAAGCATCACAAGAAGTAAACTAAAGGCTTTCGCCTACCTTCCACCAGACCTCTGCAATTTTTTATTTGAAAACTTTACAGCCAAAATTACAGTTTATTTTATAAGCTGTAAATCAATACAGTGGGGTAGTTAAGAGCTTAAGTTATGGAGTCAGAGAGATCTGGACTTAAAAGTCAGTTCCCAAATCTCCTAGCTGTGTTATCTTGAACAAATCACTTTGCCTCTTGAGACCTCAGTTTTACCACCTGCAAAATG
Organism: Eschrichtius robustus; assembly: GCF_028021215.1. NCBI lineage: Eukaryota > Metazoa > Chordata > Mammalia > Artiodactyla > Eschrichtiidae > Eschrichtius > Eschrichtius robustus. The sequence continues at coordinate 119,657,278 of NC_090845.1, read as the reverse complement.
GGAGTAATTATAGTACAGTCAGTTCTGCAGCAATGTGGTGTATACCGTTTTACACATGTTAGATGGTTAAGAAATACATAAATACTACAATAAAGGTGGCACTTTAAAAAAGACCTGATATTTACCTGTGGAAGCAGCTGTTGGGAGAGCTGCAGCTTGTGAGTTCTTGTGCCGTGGTGGAGGGTGATCTGGAAGTGAACAGAAATTTATAAAGCAGATGTGGGCGGGCGTGGCTCAATTCACACACAGTGAACTAAGAGAGCTGGTGGACGTTTGAATTGTGTGTGTGTGTGTGCACGAGCGCGCGTGCATGCCTGCATGCACATGCTTTGCGTACCACCATGTGGCTCAGTTCAGCTGCGTGCAGTTTCCCGTGTTCACCAAGAATTTCTCGTGGAAGAGATCATGCATAAGCAAGCACAAAGTTCATGTTATGCTCAAATTGCTCCCTAACACATCAATCGCATTAGAACAAATTCACATTTTTCAAAACTAGAGTTTATAGCAGAAATGACTGTACCAAACTCTCAGCTTGGGAAGATTACATGAAATAATGCCTTTAGCAAAAAGCCTGGCACCTGGTAAGCTCCCAGTAAATGATAGCTGCAGTTATCAAAAGCAGCACTAGTAGCTCAAACCAATGGGGCCCTACAGCGCCTGCAGGTAGAACCTGGAACCACTTGGATGTGGGTTTTCCTTCACACATCTGATGAGAGGTGACAAAAGTCTAGTAAAGCTCATCTCTGTTCAGATTCACTTTCCCCCACACCCTATCTGCTAACCAAGTGCCTGTAACATTTGCAATTAATTCTAGAACATCTTTTATGGCCCTAGAGTGCCAAGCAGTGGCTAAGCAGGGCAGGGTTTACAAGAGGAGCCATAGGCCCAGCCCTTTGGTCTAAAAGAGTTTCCTCTGATGGTCAGTGGGAAGGGTGAGGCACATGGGGAGCCAGGGTGGTCTGGCTGAAGGGTCTCCAATAAGCAACAGAGAGACATTGTTGGTTCTGGAGCAGGGCAGTGACAGGATCAGAGCCTTTGTTTATAGCAGATGTCAGCAAACTTTGTCTATAAGAGGCCAGATCGTAAGTTTTTAGGCTTTGCAGGCCATATGATCTCTGTCACAACTAATCAAATCTGCTATTGTAGCCTGAAAGAAGCCATAGACAATACATACATGAATAAACATGGCTGGGTTCCAGTAAAACTTTATTTACAAATCAGACAGTGAGCAAGATTTGGTGTTTAGGCCATAGTTTGCCAATCTCTGCTCTAGAGAAGTCCTGTCTAATAGAATTTGGGCCACAAATGCAAGCCACAGAGATAATTTAAAAATTTTCTAGCAGCCACACTTTAAAAAGCCAAAAGAAAGAGGTGTAATTAATTTTAATAGCATATTTTATTTAACCCAATATATCAAAATTACTGTCATTTCAACATGTAATGAACAAAACAATTATTAATGAGATATTTTACATTCTTTTTATCATACCAAGTCTTTGAAATCGGTTATGGGTCCAACTGAATTTCTCAAAAAGATGTTAAAGTCCTAACCCCCAGTACCTGGGACTATGACCTCATCTGAAAGAGGGTCTTTGCAGATGATCACGTTAAGACGAGGTCATTAGGGTGGGCTCTAATCCAATAGGACTGTTATCCTCATTAAAGGGGGAAACTTGGACACAGAGACAGACAAACACAAAGAGAAAAGCCCAAGTAAAGACAAAGGCAGAGGTTGGGGTGACGTAGCAGAAGCCAAAGAACGCCCAACATTGACAGCAAACCACCGGAAGCCAGGGGAGAGGCAGGGAACAGATTCTCCCTTAGAGCCCTCAGAAATAACCAACCCTGCTGACACCTTGATCTCAGACTTCTAGCCTCCAGACTAGGAGGAAATAGATTTCTGTTGTTTAAGCCACCCAATTTGTGGTACTTTGTTATGGCAGCCCTAGGAAACGAATACAAAATCTAAGTCTTTGTATTTTACATTTACAGCACAACTCAATTCATACTAACCACATTCCAAGTGCTTGACAGCCATCCATGGCTACTGGCTACCATACTGGAGAGTGCAGCTTGAGAGAGAGCAATTTGGCTACCCCAAAAATCGGCTGACTAGCTTAGGGAAAGAAAGGAGTCAGGGAAACAGGGAACTTGAGGATTAAGTATAAACAAAGAACTTTTAAAAAACCTTGACCTTCCTTGAAAACGTATTAAATGGGATAATGCTAGGTGTTTACTTTCTCTTAATAGTTTGGGGGCCCTCAGGAACTGACCACGGCACAGCCAAGGAGTGCTCCGTTTTCTTTAGCTTTGGCCAAAGTCATTTCATTCCAGAGTTCTGTTTTTGCTTCTATGGCGTGTGATCATTTTTATCTCCCGACTGATTTCCTTTGAACTCAATATGTGATATTTTCCCTTGAAGTAATTTGGCAGTTTCATCATTTTATTGATCTTACTTTCCCATTAACTGTATTCGTGCATGCAATATATCATCTGAAGTGACAGGAAGATGGTAACAAAAAGTCAAGTTCCATTTTTGATATTTGACTTCTGACAGCTTTCAAGCTCCTTTCCCCTTTTCGCCTTTTGCCCCCCATCTAGCAAGCCAATAAGAAAGGCTGGGCACTCTCTCCCCCGGTGCTGGTGAGAAAGTTCAAACCCCAAACACCCCAACGCACGTGCAGGAATCTTCACCACGGCCCCATCTTCTACCCACACTAAAAACCAGAGCCACTCACCCCCTCCTTCGCTCAAGCCAAGTGGATGGGCTTGAATGCCTGCCCTACTCTCCCCAGAAAGCCTCGTGATAAGAATAATAAACCTTTTCACACCCTCTTGGTGCATGTGTGACATCATCACCTCAATATCCGAACCAATGTGGGGTGGGGGGTAGGGGGTATGATACTGCCCTCCCATGGAGGAACTCCAAGACAGTTGGTGCTGAGAGCAGTATCGTCTAAAAATGCCCGACACCTCCTGGAGCTCTTTCTTCTCTTGCTTTCAGCGAACTACCTGGCTCCACAGCCTGCTGGCAAATATACTCTGAGCTGCTATCTACTGCCTGCTGCCTAGCGTGCTCTTTGAACTGTGCTGCTGCCTGCTGGTGAGCTTGCATTGGAGTTGCTGCCGCTTTTAATAAGCCCTAGCAAGCCTCGGTCACTTATTTAACCTACCCAAGCCAGAAGTTTTGCATTTAGGGCCAAGGCTATGGGATTGGGACCCTCCTTAAAGTGGCCCTGAGTTGGGTATCTCAGCGTGGACCTACCTGTCTCAGATTGAGTCACTTGTCTCAATTCCTGCATACGCCATGACTGATGCTAGACTCAGGGGAACGACTCTCACCCTGTGATTGTTGGGTGTATATTTCAACCAGGCACTGGTCCTATTCTATACAGTGTCCAGGGAAAAGACTGATAATGTGCAATATGATGGTCATGGGGGGTCACTGGTGTAAAGAAGAACAGTTGTCACGTGGAGTGCTGAGGTCACATTCCTAAAAACAGATGGCATATTAGGACCCTAAATGCCTCTGGTGCGACAAGTATCTTGATCACCAATAGGGGAAAACACTCCTGGTCCCCCTGTGGCATAGACCTTTATGAAAAGCATCCTTAATGCTTTATTCCCAACCCTCTTAAAGAACCAGAGGACACCATCGCCATATTAGACGATTGTAAAATGGATCAAGGAAGACTCTGGGTCCTACTGAGTGCCACATCTAATCAACACACCAAGAGGTTAATCCAGACTCAACTTAAGCCCAGAGTCTCTAGACCCAGTAAAACAATAATCGCCATAAGAAAGGTCCCTAACCCTGATAATACTGATTTGGGACTCTCTGGAGGAAGAAACTTATAAACGTGACCAGGGTAGAGAGGAGTCCTCTGATACAAGGTATATCCAGTAATGACCAAAGCAAACAAACAAAAAGAAACCAAAACAAATTGATGTGGGGCAGGGGGGAGGAGAGAAACTGAAACAGAGGCCTGCAGTTTGACCCAATTGTATATCCAGATCGTACGAAAACAATTTATGCAACAGAAAGGTAAAAGTTTGCTGATTGGCTTTGCACTTCTAAAACAGGTTCTAACTTAACTTTAACATCTGCTGAAACGCACCAATTGGCAAACTTTCATGGCCTTAATTGATACTGGGGCCCAAATTATAGTTGTACCTGTAAGTCTCACTAAATTTAAACAAGGTATCCTCTATACTTTTAGGGAATTACCAAACATCAAGTATAGGGGAAAATGGTGTGCCTCACCTTAACCATCAGAACCGCTGCCTTGACTAAATTCCCTACGGTCACAGGGCCCATTGCCCTAACATATCCCACAGTGGGCACGGATGCTCCAATCCAATGAGGAATAAATTGAAATAAAATTAAATATTTGGTATTTACAACTGGTGTGACAAAAACAGAACCACATGGACCTCCTCCTGATTAAAATCAGCCAAGGGAAGAGACACATGGGGCCAAGTCCAGGAAAGTTCCAAATGTGGAGCTTCCAGTTGTCCTCTCTCCACAGAGTCACGGACAGCATTCCTTTCCTGGCACCAGCATGTGACAATACACATGGAGTATAGCCCATCAGGAAAGCTCACCTGAGCCTTGAGTCCAGAGTCTTTATTGGGGCTTGATTGCATAAACCTGGCTGGCCATCCATGTGGCTGACCTCAATCTCCAGCCCCTCCAGAAGTCAAGTGATACCCCATGACCGAAAGCTCCCACACTAAATCAGACTGTTAGTGTGGCCCAAGGCCCTGAGACAAACAAAGATATTCCTATCAGGCATGGCATTTCAAGGGCTTAGATATTAACTCCAAGAAGCTAAGGGCAAAGTTTGGACCTGTCTCAGGGCAAGATTAAATTCTTTACTACACAGCTCTCATAACTAACATTATTGAAATTAACTGGATCCAAGCCACCAATCAACAACTGGAAAATGTTTTGCTATTAAATATTTGGTGAATGTGTTCTATTCAGCGGCTATTTCCATAGTCTCTCAGCTGAAGTTTGTCCTCATCTTCAAAGAGACATAATATACCTGACCCAGCTACACATGGAGTATCTCAACAACCCTGCCATTGCCCACAATCTTTGCAGGGAAGATCTCAACAGCATCCAACTTTCCTTAGGAGCACAGGTATAATATCCCACTGATGACATCTTCCTCTGAAGACATTCATCTGACACACTCATTCAGGACACAAAAATATTCACAAAGGAGCTCACAAAAGGGGATGAGCCACTGCCCCACACACTTGGTTAAACTCCTGGGAATCATTTGGCCAGCCAAGGGCCACTCCATCCTGATACTGTCAAGAAACAACTACTGACCCTCTCAGCACCCACATCGTTAAAACAAGCTGATCAACTTTTAGACACTTTTGGGTTCCCAAGGCGACGTATTCTTTGTTCACAAATTTTACTTAAGCCCACTTATGCTGTTACTTACAAATCAGCCCACCTTGAATGAGGTTCCCACCAACAAAAGGCTCTAGAATGTGTCCGAACTGCAAGACAACAGGCAATCCTGTTAGTGTCTTCCAGAGAGCCCTTCACTGTAGAGGCTTCAGCGACCTCCTCTCATGCCTTCTGCAGTCTCTTGACCACCTAGGATGGCTACAAGTTGTCTATGTAAAAAAAACTTTTTTTTTTCTGGTGCAAAAACTGTTCTCCTCAGCCCCACGCTACACGCATTAGAGCAACAACTGCTGGCTATTCGAGCATACGGGGCCCTTCTGAAGATGGAGACTCTCCCAGGAGACTCTCTGCATCCAGTTGCCCGGGATGCTTTTGATCATGGCAGCGGCACCCCTCCTTACTGAAATGAAAATGATATTTACATGATGGGGCCAAACCTGGGCCCTCTGGCATATCCCACCTATAGGAATGGGTGGCCGCCTCTGTCCCCAGGCCCCTGACAGATCCAACGGTGCTGAAGGAGACTACCCCTGTCCCAGACTCAACAGTCACCTGGGGAGCCCCTTGGGATCAACTTCAGATCCGAAAAGGGAGTTTGTACACTTTACAGATAGCAGCGCTGCTGTTCATCATCTAAACTGGATGTCTCTAATCAGGGACAGGACCCAAGTGTCATCAAAATGGACCCAACTGCAGGCCATCATCTTAGCACTAGAGGATACCCTGGCCAACAATCGGTCCCATCTGCATTTTTTTTTTTACAGACTCTTGGGCCACTGCCAATGGTCTGGCCGCCTGGTCTGACCAATGGCTACAATTCCTTATCCAAGGTTGCCTATTTGGGTTAAAGAACTCTGGGAATTTATTGCCTCACAGATACCGGAAATATAAATCAAGGTCACACATGTCTTTGCATGCATTTAACGCTACAATACAAGGTCTCAGCAAGGCACTCCTTATCCTCTTCAGAGCTCCAGACATCACTGATAGTGAACGAGGCATTCATCTCACTTCTCAGAATACACAATGCTGGGCTCTCGAACAAGGTATCCAAAGGAACGTTCATGACCCTCACTGGTCTCATGCTGCAGGCCTCACAGAGCACCATAATGGCTTACTTAAACAAGTTCAAATTCAATGAAATGAAATATGGCACAATTCAGTCATCAGTGAAACATCAGAGATCAACTGTAATAAAGATTATGACTCAACGTTTTATGTTTGATTGCTGATGGCTTTCCAGCCCCACTCCCCCTTTCTCTTTTGCCCCACGTTTGCACAAGCCCAGAAGAAAGTCCAGGTGATCCCTCCTTTCGTGCCAGCAGGGAAGTTCAAACCATCAAAATCTCAGGGAACCCTCACCCCTACCCCATGCCCTAATCACAATAAAACCAAATAAAACCACTAGCCTCTTCCTTCATTCAAGTTAAATGGACCTGCTTGGGAGCCTGCCCTGCTTGCCCCAGAAAGCCTCACGATGGAATGGCTTTTTCATTCCATCCTGGCACATGTATGACATCATCAGCCTAGACTTCAAAACCAATCTGAGGCAAAGAATTGATTCCATCCTCCTCAGGGCAACCACAAAACAGAGATTCTATCAATTAATAACTAATATAAAATGTACCATCCCATTTCTGATGAAAGCCAACTCCACCTCCAGAAGTAATTGACTTCTAGTCACAAAGGGGGATTTTTGCCACTGTATCCATGAGGGAAGAAGACATTTTAGAAGCTTATATAACATGTCACATACCTCCCCCACTCCCACTTAGCTACAGATTAATTTCCCCTTAAATATATTTGCAAAAGCTTACTTTTCTAGCCAGGCAGAAAAGAATGCAACATTCAAAGTCATCATCTGTACAGAAATCCTGATAAAGAGTTTTAAAGAACTGCAATGTCACAGCTAGCCTGGTATTGTTAATCCTTGAAAAGGAGAGTCAGCGTTGCCCAAGAAAGCTTTGTTAATACTATAACCATCACACACTTGGCCAACAACAACAACAAAAAGTAGCCGTAGTAGGATTGAAATCCTGAGTCGGTTTTATAGAAATGAAGGGTCTGTAAGAGGTTATACAGTGGAAAATGATATTGACAAATGCCATGGCAACCAAAACTGCTTGTCGCCTTGTGAAAATTAAAATCTTCCTGATGGTCAGGCATTTGGTGTGTGTCTGTAAATGAGTGTATGAATAAAAGCTTCCCTCGAAATAAAAGCCATTCCCAGGCTGCTAACACTGTTCAGGAAAGGGGGAACTTCGATTCTGGAAATGGCTGTTTTCCAGTCTAATCCTACACAGAAGATATCAATTTCAGCTTCCGATGAAAACAGAAAGGAGAAATCTGTATTTATGTGAGCATGTGGTGTGGAAAGGCACCTCCAGAACCAGCCACTGCACCGCCCGCCCATCAGCCACGCTGTGCTCCCAGGCAGGGCTCTTCAGAGATACTGTTATTTCCACACAACGAGATTTCGCTTTCTCCCTTTGCCAAACACTGATCACAGCCCTCACTCACAGAGTTCTTTCTGGGTCTAACTTCCATTCATTCTTCGCCCTGGTTTCAGTGCTTCTCATTTTTCTGGAGACTGTTTTCCTTCTACCTTATTGGTAGATTTGATGATGGTTCCACATCCTGTCAGCTTTGAGATAAGTCTTCAGCTCTTTAATCCAGCCTTGTCCATGGGTTTATAAACTCAGAAATATTTCCATTCCATCACTATGTTCACCCTGACATTAGTCCCTCTTGAACATAAGTGCTCCTCTCTCTCTCTCTCTCTCTTAGAGTCACTGCGCTTTGCTATTCCCATGTGGAAGGAATTCTAATGGAAGGCTTCTTTCTCCCTCTGCTTCTCCCCTCCCCCCCCACACGTGAGACTTCTCAGGATCCACATTCTCAACAAAGCAGAAAGCACTACAATAACTTGAACACGTCCTATGAGCTGTCCACTGGATGAACCCCTCTGACCCCCATTCAGCCCTACAGGTTGTCATCCCCCTTCTCCATATGAGGAAACTGAGGCTGAGAATCAGAGGGGAACCCTTGCAGTTCTAGTGCTCTTCGCAGCTGAGATCCCCAGCTTAACTCTTAGCTGCCCCCAGCACTCCTGCAGCCTCAGGCTGCCACAGCTCCCCATCATCAGGCCTGGAGATCAAGGGCGGGGTCACAGGGGGCCAGGCCACTCCCTCCATCCCTCCCACCTTGAAAAGTGCTAATAACACCATGAAAGTATCCAATGGCCCTTTCTGGGAGTCCAGCCTGAGGTCCACCAACCAACCCCATCTTCCAAGAAGACCAAGTACACGAAACAAACAAACCAGTGCCCCTTTGGCTCTCTGTCTCCTTCTCTCAGGGGTCCAGCTCATGTCCCGCTAAACCAGAGGTATATAGGCCTGTGCTAAGTCCTGAGCAGTGGGAATCTTCTTCAGTATTTCTCCTGGTATTCCCTCCCAAATTTTCCCCTTGCAAGGAGGTTGCACAGTTACACAGAGAAGCAAGCGTTTGAACACCGGCAGAAGAAATCAAGTTTGAACTCTGAACTTTGCACATGTGCAACAATAAAATTAAAAATATAGAGGACAGGTGATGAAAAAAGAAAAAGAAGAAAAATGCACATTTAAGAAGACCCACAAAATGGGAGTGCTTCTGTAAGCCTTGGGTTTTCTTAAAAGTGACATGCAACTGTTTCTTGCAATTTTATTTCTCTTATCATTTTCTCTCTCCAACCTCTTACAGATGTGCCTTTCACAGAAAACACATTTGGTGATGGGTACTGAATTGGAACACTCTACTTGTGATAAACCTGTCCTGCCGAGTTTATATAAAAGGAGAGGAGAGGGGAGAAAAAACTCAAGTAAGAGAAAATACCATAATTGAGACAATAATAATTCTTCTTCTTACTTTTGCCGTTAAAAACATTTTAACATTTTAAGGGATGAATACATAGCCTCCCAGCCTCTGCTATTCAATAATACAATTCATTACGAGGGAGCAGAGAGAAATCTCCGTGGCATTAAGAACACCGAGCAAGGGGGAAATGAAGGCCGGTGTTACAAGCCCTATGGCCAAATTCAGAAATGAATGATAATTAGATTGCAGTTCAAAATGCGCAGGCGATCCAGACACACATTTTGAATCCCATCCACATCTGCAGAAGGAAGAGGTAGACGACGCCTGGAATGCTGTCTTTCAAAAGTATTAATGGTGCACTATAAATTTCGTCCACGTATTGATAATTCAGTCCCGATTAAACGCCGGTGCTGATAGCAACCCACATTTCGGCACAGCGGGCCCTCGCAAATTTATTTTCCCTTTGTTAAATCCCGTTTACTTAATAGTTTGTTGAGACATCGACTGAAGCTGCGCGGGGGTGAAAATCCATTTCTACGTCTGATCAGATACAGGGTTTTCTAAACGGCAGCGCCGCGTTCCACTGACACGCGGGCATCTTCCCGGCTTCCCGGAGCTGCAGATTACGTTTAGTTCCCAATAGGCGACCAGAGAGAGAACCCCCCCCTTTCTCCTCCGAGTGCTTCCCCAAACGCAAATGGTGGCGAGGGCAGCAGATGGCAGCGGCCTGGGCGCTGCAGGATGGGGGCTGGCAGTGGCACCGTCTGAGTAGGACGGGCACCGCGGTCCCGAGGGGGCGCGGTGGGAACCCGGGCTGTGTTCTCTTGCAGGCGCCGCCATCGGGAGGAGACGGCGCCCTCGGGGCAAAGGCCTAGCGCCCAGAGAGCGCCCCGTTTTAGGCACAGTTTTGCTGAAGAAATAAAAGACACGGAGCGCCCCCGGGTCTGCGCCCTGTGGTTCAGGGGGAACCCAGGACACCCGGGAGGGGAGGTGGAGGCGCGCGGCGGTGCCAGGGGTCTTCGCAATCACCCTCTGTGGGGCGGGGCGGGCTGGGGGCGCGGGCACCCGCGCAGTGACAGCTCCGGGGCACCAGAGGGCGCCATGCGCACAGCTTGCTTGCGCCGCGAGCCGGGCACCGGCGGGGAGTTGGGGGCCTCCGGGAGGGCAGGGACAGGAGCGAGTCTTCACCTGCCCGCCCGCCCGCCCGAACAGCCGCCCCTCCCCCACCCCCCCGGTAGCGCGCGGCCCCGGGCCTCCCTCTGCAGCCCACAGGGAGGGGCCTGCCCTTCTCGGAAACATCCGATCAGATAACATCTGATGACAACCCAGCAAAACGCAAATGAAGGAGGGGGAAGCATCCATAACACCTACGGGAGCTCAAGCAAATGTCATTTTTAAACTGCTGAGGATGAGCAATTGCCGTCAGACCCTATCCTGCCGCACCTCACAAATCCCTTAGAGCTGGCTGTGTCCTGAGGTAGACCCCAACTCCGAGATGCAAGGTGCCACACACCACGGGGGCGTCCTGTCGGGATGCACAGAACTGCATCACAATCATCCAAATAGCGCCTATTTGCCATTGTTGCTCTGAGTACTTTCACATCAATCATTTTATTTAATCCTCAAAACAATCCCACGAGGCATCCTTAGCCTCACTTCACAGATGCGGAAACTGCAGCTCAGAAGGGGTATAGAATCTGTCCAAGTTCATACAAAAACCATGTTCTTTTCACCGTCCACACCGCCTCCCTGATAGGGAACACAGCTGGCCAAATGACTGCTTACACACCCCTTCAAGCCAGCAAGAAATACTGGAGCTAAAAGTATGCATATGAGTTCATAAAGATAACCCTGGCTCTAATCCTTTTTCACTTTGGAAATAACCCCCAAACCTTCCTCCGGTGTCCTCTGAATGCTGTACCTCAGCCTCGCTGAAGAAGGCCTTCCCCACTTGAGTTAGGAAGTGATTGCACACACCAGGAGCCACAGTGGCCCCAGACACCCAGAGTCTTTTAGACTCTCAGGCATGGGTTCTTGCCAGCATTTGCAAGATCTGCTTTCCGTGCACAGAGGAATGGAAAAGCATCCAGTAAGTGGTCCAGAGGTATCACCAAGCACACTGGTATGAGCTGCTGATGCCAGGGTCCTACCTCCTTCCAGAAGCCTGTGTCAGCTCCTTCAGCCCACATTAGCTTCTCCTGCCTGTGAGCTCCCCCCAGCACTTAATGCAGGAGCCATCCTGTAGCGACTTGCTTGTTTCCATCTCCTGTTCTCTGATTCTCTCGTGTGTGTCCGTCTCCCCAGAGAGCTGGTGAGAACCATGGGAGCAGAGGCCATGTCAGCACTGAACATGTAGCAGCTCTCGGGGACTTGTGAAATTGAATTATGGCTGCATCTCTGCTTACAACATCTATCACTTTCCACCAATTAAACAAGGTGCCCCTGTTTGCTTTTTCTTCTAGTTTTGGGGTTTGTTTATTTGAAACAGTGAGGCCTGCTGACAGGTAGAGCTTATAACAAGACAACAGTAATTGTGAAAATGTGAATTATTTCCTTTGCACAATGCAATGTTCATCGTGTCCTCTCTTCTTGTTTGGATCCCTGTTTCACCTTTCTTTTACACCTGTATTTTGATAACAGGTACTTATCTATGCTATAGAAAGCCAAATACAAATGAATATTAATAGGAAACACTACTGTCTGGCAAATTCCCATCTTCTCTACCATTTGCCAGAACGTGCTTAGAGTGTTGTGTAGCAATCAGATGCGCTGGGCTGGCTCTCTCTCCCTCTCACTCATAATGCAGTACCCAAACTGGCTGTTACTGATAAGGAATGGAAAGATGGGCAGTGAAGAGGAGGAAGCAAGGATCGATAAGGAAACATGAAGAAAAAGGTGGAATGGGGGGAGGTGTTGGAAACTGGGAAAGCAACGAGGCAGTATGTATATTACAGAACCCAATAACTGGAGAGATGAAGTGTTATGCACTGAATATTTGTGTCCCTCCCCGCAAATTCATATGTCAAAATCCTAACCCCCAATGTGATGGTATTTGGAGGTGGGGCCTTTAGGAGGTGCCCAGGTCACAAAGGTGGAGCCCTCATGAATTGGGTTAGTGCCCTTATAAAAGAAACCTCAGAGAGCTCTCTCATCCCTTCTACCACGTGAGGACACAGTGAGAAGACAGCAGTCTATGAACCAGGAAGCAGGCTCTCACCAGACACTGAATCTATTGCTGCCTTGATCTTGGACTTCCCAGCCTCCAGAACCGTGAGAAATAAGTTTCTACTGTTTAATTTCTGTTTTGTTATAGCAGCCCAAACTAAGACACAGAGGAAGGCCTAAAGAGTTGAGACTTCTTGCTAGACCAGGTATGCCACCCAAGCAGTTCCTTCCAAAACGCACACATTTGCAGAAGCTTCAGAGTTTCCAGATCCACCCCACCATGCTGCCTCAGCTTGAACATGAGTTCCTCAGGCTAGCGAGGTGCTTTGGGTAGAAAAGGACAAAGAGAATCTCATTCAGGCTACGTTCTAGTTAATGATCCCCAGTGGCTGCTAACATCACAAAGAGCGAGATGACTGGACATCGTGCATCTCCTGACAGAAGCACATGGCACCGTCTCTGAAGAAGTCTTGCCAAAAGGCAAACGAGAACCTGATCAAACACTGATCCAACTACTAATTTACAGGAAATACAAAGGACAGAGGAGCATGTTAAAAGACATCACAGGGATGCAATCAGCAAGATCCAGACTCTGGGAAGCTCCACAGAACAAATGATCTCATTTCTTCAACAAATAAATTGGAGAGAGAGAAGGAGAGAGGATATAGGGAAACCTGTAGATAAAAAAGCTTAAATACATATCAAGCAATTGCAATGTGTAGATCTTATTTAGATCCTGATTCTAACAAAACATATAACTAAAAAAAAATCCTACAGCATCTAAGAGATAATTGGAAATTTTAATCTCATGGGATAGCTTATGGTATTAAAGAATTATTATTAATTATTTTACATGTGGTAATGGTGTTGTGTCTATGATTGGGTTTTTTTAAGGCTCCTGTGCTTGATCTAGAGATACATACCCAAGTATTTACAGATGAAATGATAATATCAGAGGTCTGCTTCAAAATGTTCTAGGGGTGAATATTTACAACAGCATTATTCATAATAGACAAAAAGTGGAAACAACCCAAATGCCCATCAGGTAGTGAACGGATAAACAAAATGTGATATATCCATACAATGGAATACTACTCAGCAATAAAAAATGTACGAACTGCAGGTATATGCTACAGCTTCAAAAACATTATGCCAAGTGTATGAAGTTAGAAGCAAAAGCTGCATATTGTATGATTCCATTCATATAAAATGTCCCGAAAAGGCAAATCTATATAGAGAGAAAGCAGACTGGTCATTGCAGGGGGCTCAGGGTGAGAGAGTTCAGGAAAATGAGCACAAGGAATATCTATGGGGGTGATAAAAAATGTTCTAAAACTGGATGTTGTGATTGATATTTGTACAACTCTGTATATTTACTAAAAGCCATTGAGTTTTACACTTAAAGTGGGTAAATTTTATAGTTTGCAAATTATGCCTCAATAAAGCTGTTTTGCTTTTAGTGCTCCAGGGGATGGGAGGAAGAAGGAGTGGGTGGGAATTAAATGGAACAAGATTGGCCATGATAATTGCTTAAGCTGGGTGATTGGTATATGGGGTTTATTAAGGTATCGTCTTTAACTTTGCATATGTTTGAGAACTTCCACAGTAAAAAATAATTAAAAAGTGAGAGGAGGAGTTTGGAAGTTGAAAGTCATCAGGAACTAAGGCTTCTCTGGGACCTGCTACTCTCGCCATTTCTCTTTCTCATGTGTCACATCATCTCTCATGGTGTCTCTGCTCTCTTGCCTATGCCCCACAAATGACCAACTGACCAAGCCTCTCAACATTCTTCTCTAGTCCAAATCCCAGAGGGCACTGTCTGCATGGTCTGGCTGATTCCCAAGGCCACTCTTAGGCCAAGCCCTTGGTGCCAGCCTCGGTAGGGACCACTCTTGGGTCAGGCATCCATTTCTGGTCCAAATAGCCAAGAAAGAAAGGAAAAGAAGGGAAGGAAGGACGGGAGGGAAGGAGGAAGGGAGAGAGAAAGAAGAAAGAAAGAAAGAAGGAAGGCAGGCAGGAGGAAGGAACGGGGAAAGAAAGAAAGAAAGAGAGAGAGAGAGAAAGAAAGAAAGAAAGAAAGGAAGGAAGGAAGGAAGAAAGGAGGGAGGGAGGAAAGGGAAGGGAAGGAAGGAAGGAAGGAAGAAAAGTGCACACACACACACTGATATGTATATATCTGAGGAGAGGGCTGTGGAATAGGCTCTTTGTGTTAGAAGTGAAAGTTGAGTCAGACACTAGCATGTCCCGTGTAGCCCCCACTCCTGTTGCCCACAGAACATAACAGAATGTGTTACCTTTCCGGAACTGCCCCTCCTGGATGTGGCTCTAGCAGTTGAGTCTGAGACCCAGAGCACGGCCTGTCAAACAAGAATGAACAAAAGTGATGGGATGGACCCCAGCCTAGCACTGGATGGCAAAGGTTAAAGAACAAGTCAAACTCTTCTGAAGGGCCCATGAACGTAAGAGTGAACCTAAAGAAAGCCAAGGGATCCCCAGCAACCTATAGTGGTCATTAATTCAGCTTGCCTGGCACCCTTCCTCAGCACCTTTTCCCTGGTAACCTACTCTCAAAGTTTTCTCCCAAAAGTCCTTGACCATAAAGATGATAAGAGAGGTCTAAGAAGAAAGAAAGAAAGAGAGAGAGAGAGGGAGGGATGAAGAGAGAGAGAGAGAGGAAGAAAAGAAAGAAAGAAAGAAAGAAAGAAAGAAAGAAAGAAAGAAAGAAAGAAAGAAAGAAAGAAAGAAAGAAAGAAAGAAAGAAGAGAGAGAGAGAGAGAGAGGGAGGGAGGGAGGGAGGGAGGGAGGGAGGGAGGGAGGAAGGAAGGAAGGAAGGAAGGAAGGGAGGGAAAGAGATAAAGAAAGAAGGAGGGAGGGAGGAAAAAAAAACTTCTCTGCCTTCTTGTGGTGGGGCAAGTAAGTGATGGTGAGTGGTCTGTTAGCAGCAGGTCACTCCTGCCGCCTTTGAAGTGGTTGATTATAAACATTTCCTTGGCTATTACCCCATGAGCATACCTACAACCACCCACAGAAACGGCATGTTGCCTTGGGCAGGGAAGGTGCTACATTTGAGCAAAGAAAGCTATTCAGCCTCCAAGCCCCATTGGCTTGTCCCACTTGAACACACCACAGGCAAAGTAGGACTCTCCTCCTGCCGCAGTTACACTTCAGCTGCCACTCCAGCTCTTTGGCTGGGTCAATGCCAGGGGTAAACTCATGATGCCAAACAGATGCCCAAGACTGACACGATGAATTCCAACTAACTGACCCCTTTTTCCTCTGCCTGTGAGCCCCAAAGGAGCATTTCTCTGATGGTACCCCAGTCTAGCCAAAGCTGTTTCACAAGCTCCACCTCTTAGGCAGCTACTGCTCACCATGGCGGGTGTGTAGAGCCAGCACTCAACCCAGCTCAGTCTTCAGAAAGGACATTCTGCTTCAAAACAGACCAAACCCAGGTACATTAAGGACGAATCTGCATGCACTGAAGTGCTCTTTGCCCAACTCCTAATCTCCACTCTCTGGATCCCAGCTTCCCCCTCACATGTCCCCACAGCTCCACTGGCACAGATGAGCAAACTCTCTCAAAGGAAATCATGTCTCCATCAAGAAATAAAATATCAGGGTGAGAGAGGTTTTCCCTAAGAACGTTCCCCCTCCTCTACCATTTACTTTTCCTTCGGCTGCTGCTTTTTTAGGTCACTGGCTCTCTAAGTCTACTCATTTCATCCATTAGTTCTTCACCCTCATTCAAACCACTGCCTGGCATTGGAACATAACTTCACTCTCAATTGAGCTTTTACCTTACTCTCCACTGGTCTGCTTTTTCATAGCTTCTGGCTGGTATAATAGAAAGCAATGGATTCTCTTCCCCATTTACCAGCCACAGAAGCACTTCCCAGTGATTCTACATCCACCAGCAAGCCTCCCATCACAGAAAGCTCCTTGACCTGAGATGCCATGAGAATTTGCCCACTTGGCCCTTATTCCTTCTCCTTTTTACTGCTGGCAGGGCTTAGCACAACTTCTCAGCTATAGAATTACTATCCAAGGGAAAATGACTCCTTCCAGACACAATCAAGGCTCTGGATCAATTCCGGTGGTTTGTTGATCACCCACACTGGTCCTAGTCCATGAAGCCAGAGCATAACCAAGCTGCAAGGGAGGATGCTGAGCTCAGTGCTGGCCAGGAGCCACCTTCTAGGGCAGGAGCTATTAACCAAGGATCCCTAGACTCCAGACTGCATGGACTGCCTTCATAGGTCATGAACCCCCTACAACTGGGTTCGGATTGGTGTGTATGTGTGTGTGTGTGTGTGTGTGTGTGTCCGTGTACATGCATTTTTTGGTGGACAGGGTCCCTAGCTTTCATTAGTTTCTTTCATTAGTTTCAGGGGTCCCTTATTCAGAAGCAAAAAAGTTCAGCATCACTGTACTCAAAGAAACACTAAGCTTGGTCAGCAGTGCTCCCCACCCCACTGTGGAAAAGATTAAAGAGCCAGAGTACAGGGCTAGGTGTGATGAAACAGAGAATGGAAGTTTGGGACCCTTTTCTCCAGAGCCATACAGCCCAGTCCCAGCCACCAATTCTGATCTAAATCCTGATTCCAGGGTTCAGATACCGGAAGGATCCAACAATCTTGCCCAAGGCTCACTCGATCTGAATCTAACTCTTTACTCATAGACAGGGGTGCGTGTTGAAAACACAGTAATGGAAACTGAATCATTGGGACCACATTTATACACCCCTGTCCTTCCTATGGGCCAGTCCTCTCATTAAAAGGATGAAACTGAGCCCTGAGAAGGGAAATGGCCTTCGTACTATCATACAGGAAAACTGTGACTGACACAGGCTAGAAGCCAGGTTCTCTGACACCCCATATTGCCACATAGCACCTATCGGTTTCATCCGTCCTCTCCCTTCACCCTAGGCCCCTATGGAAGATGGAAGCCTATCATTAGTAAGAGATACTGATCAGGTTATTTTGAGTAAGGCTTCTAAAATGTTGATCCCAGAATAATCAGGGCCAGCATCCCAGTGGGAGAGGGAAAGCCAAAGAAATCCACCACAGGCTGACTTACTTCATTCTGACCAAATGTGAGCATTCGTTAGGAAAGAATATGAAAGAGTTAAGTACGGCAATAACCACAAGAGGCCTGTAGATAGTTTAGAAAACATCTTACTGAAAATCTAGGGCAATGTGCACCAAGAATCCAAAACATCAGAGACTTTGAAAGAACTATCTTTGAGCAACTAAGTAGCCAAGTAAGAGAGAGATGAGCAGTATGATAAAATCTTCTTCAACTGGAAAGGTGGCTCAAGCAAAGGGAACAAAGACGCTCCCCAAAAGTGGTGGAGCAGAGGCAAACTACAACTCTGGGGGACCAAAGGAACTGAAGACGAACCACGCAAGGTACCTGAAAGCCAAAGTTAAGAGCCTCTTGAGGTCTAATCTAAGAATGCCAGCAAGACAATCAGTGGGGACAACTGACAGTTGGGATAACAGCCATGCTTGGGAGGCCAAGAAGTGAACAAATACCAAGCAGGGTATCACTGGGATGTCTGCTCCCCAGTTCCCACTGGAAGTGTCCAAGTCATGAGACCACATAGTGGCAAATGCTGTGGATGTCCAAGGCCCGCAGAATGGCCTAAATGTGCACCCTTCACTAGGATTCAGGGGCAAAGTGTCTCCATGAAACTAGGCCAGAAGGTGCAGTCTGTCCTCACCAACGGCCCCCACAACAAGGCTGCCACGTTGCCAGTACAAGTTCCATTGATAAGGGTCCTAAAGAGATCCCGGGTCACGGGCTGGGCAACACATAATTTTATAACAAAGGAGGAGCTCAATGACCGTTTGGAAAACAGTTTACACAAGATGAATTCATGCCTGGCCGATCTATCAGAAATGTTTAAGCAGTAAAAACATGCATGGATAAAAAAAGGGAATGTGAAAACGGAAGATTTTGACAGAGTTCCAAACCACCATGGGAGTCAGGGTACCGTCGTATCATGGATGAGCGATGGGCACAGGGACAGGAAACAGGGATAAACCTGATTTTCTCTGAGAAGAGAAGTCTAGACACCATGGCCTCCCCCCAAAAACTGATGGAGAGATCTATCTTAACTGACTTAGGCAAAAATTATGTGGAAGAAAGTCAGGCAAAGGGGAGAGGCTTTGCTTCCCACAGTGCAGCCTCAGTGCCAGCCTCCGAGCACCTGTAGCTCCACGTTCATTCGCGGGGGCTGGTAGGATTGGAACCCCGTGCTACACTGAAAACACGAGCCTCTAAGGCTGAGAGGGGTTTGCGTGGCTGCGCAGGGGCGCCGGCGCGCGCGACTCTTCCTGCGGCAGCGTGGGTTTGAGGAGGCGGCTCGTGGGGGTGAGGCGTTTAGGTGCATGGCCTCCCCACTCTCGTTGGGTGACGTAACACAGACCTTGGAGCCAGATATGCTGGGTTTGTACCCCAGCCCCAATATTTATGTGCTCTATGGCTTTGGGCAACTCAGGTAGCATGAATCTCCTCAGCACAGAGAGAAAGCTTCAGTGAAAACTCATTGCAGAGCGGTGGGGGAAGCCGGATTCCACGACGACAGAAGCAGGGTTTGTGGCAAGAATCACGGCTTGCAAGCCGCCCCAGGCGGTCTCGTCTTCCTGCAGCTTGTAGACCCTCAGGCTTAGGAGCTGTTTCAACTACACAGCCTTGAGAGAGTAAGGTGCTCTTGAGACCATCTGTACCGAATCCGGGACTGAACCCAGTGAAGACCTCCATATAAACGTTTAAGATTCTGACAGCACATGTGGAGACCTACTCTTTTAGCCACCGGCTGCTGGAGACAGCCTCGTAGACAAAATGCTCCCAAGTCAGCCTGTTCTAGCTGAACAGCTACTGTAGACCCTCATAACCTGACTTCAGAATGGAGACTGCCACATTAACTGCCATGCGGCTGACAAGAGTCTTGGTGCTCTGGCCGGGGGTCAGGCCTGAGCCTCTGAAGTGGGAGAGCCGACTTCAGGACACTGGACCACCAGAGACCTCAAGGCCCCACGTACTATGCAACGGCGAAAGCTCTCCCAGACATCTCTGTCTCAATGCTAAGACCCAGCTCCACTCAACGACCAGCAAGTTCCAGGGCTGGACACCCCATGCCAAACAACTAGCAAGACAGGAACACAGCCCCATCCATTAGCAGAGAGGCTGCCTAAAATCATAATAAGGTCACAGACACCCCAAAACACACCACCAGATCCGGTCCTGCCCACCAGAAAGACAAGATCCAGCCTCATCCACCAGAACACAGGCACCAGTCCCCTCCACCAGGAAGCCTACACAACCCACTGAACCAACCTTACCCACTGATGGCAGACACCAAAAACAACAGGAACTACGAACCTGCAGCCTGAAAAAAAGGAGACCCCAAACACAGTAAGTTAAGCAAAAGGAGAAGACAGAGAAACACACAGCAGATGAAGGAGCAAGGTAAAAACCCACCAGACCAAACAAATAAAGAGGAAATAGGCAGTCTACCTGAAAAAGAATTCAGAGTAATGATAGTAAAGAGGATCCAAAATCTTGGAAATAGAATGGAGAAAATGCAGGAAACTTTTAACAAGGACCTAGAAGAACTAAAGAGCAAACAAACAATGATGAACAACACAATAAATGAAATTAAAAATTCTCTAGAAGGAATCAATAGCAGAAGAACTGAGGCAGAAGAACGGATAAGTGACCTGGAAGATAAAATAGTGGAAATAATGACTGCAGAGCAGAATAAAGAAAAAAGAATGAAAAAAATTGAGGACAGTCTCAGAGACCTCTGGGACAACATTAAACGCACCAACATTCGAATTCTTGTGGTCCCAGAAGAAGAAGAGAAAGAGAAAGGGACTGAGAAAATATTTGAAGAGATTATAGTTGAAAACTTCCCTAATATGGGAAAGGAAATAGTTAATCAAGTCCAGGAAGCAAAGAGAGTCCCATACAGGATAAATCCAAGGAGAAACATGCCAAGACACATATTAATCAAACTATCAAAAATTAAATACAAAGAAACAATATTAAAAGCAGCAAGGGAAAAACAACAAATAACATACGAGGGAATCCCCATAAGGTTAACAGCTGATCTTTCAGCAGAAACTCTGCAAGCCAGAAGGGAGTGGCAGGACATATTTAAAGGGATGAAAGGGAAGAACCTACAACCAAGATTACTCTAGCCAGCAAGGATCTCATTCAGATTTGACAGAGAAATTAAAACCTTTAAAGACAAGCAAAAGCTAAGAGAATTCAGCACCACCAAACCAGCTCTACAACAAATGCTAAAATAACTTCTCTAGGCAGGAAACACAGGAGAAGGAAAAGACCTACAATAACAAACTCAAAACAATTAAGAAAATGGGAATAGGAACGTACATATTGATAACTACCTTAAATGTAAATGGGTTAAATGCTCCCACCGAAAGACACAGACTGGCTGAATGGATACAAAAACAAAACCCATATATATGCTGTCTACAAGAGACCCACTTCAGACCTAGGGACACATACAGACTGAAATTGAGGGGGTGGAAAAAGATATTCCATGCAAATGGAAATCAAAAGAGAGCTGGAGTAGCAATTCTCATATCAGACAAAATAGACTTTAAAATAAAGACTATTACAAGAGACAAAGAAGGACACTACATAATGATCAAGGGATCGATCCAAGAAGAAGATATAACAATTGTAAATATTTATGCACCCAACATAGGAGCACCACAGTACATAAGGCAAATGCTAACAGCCATAAAAGGGGAAATCGACAGTAACACAATCATAGTAGGGGACTTTAACACCCCACTTTCACCAATGGACAGATCATCCAAAATGAAAATAAATAAGGAAACACAAGCTTTAAATGATACATTAAACAAAATGGACTTAATTGATATTTATAGGACATTCCATCCAAAAACAACAGAATACACTTTCTTCTCAAGTGCACATGGAACATTCTCCAGGATAGATCATATCTTGGGTCACAAATCAAGCCCCTGTAAATTTAAGAAAAATGAAATCATATCAAGTATCTTTTCTGACCCCAACGCTATGAGACTAGATATCAATTACAGGAAAAAAACTGTAAAAAATACAAACACATGGAGGCTAAACAATACACTACTAAATAACCAAGACATCACTGAAGAAATCCAAGAGGAAATCAAAAAATACCTAGAAACAAATGACAATGAAAACACGACGGCCCAAAACCTATAGGATGCACTAAAAGCAGTTCTGAGAGGGAAGTTTATAGCAGTACAATCCTGCCTCAAGAAACAAGAATCATCTCAAATAAACAACCTAACCTTACACCTAAAGCAATTAGAGAAAGAAGAACAAAGAAACCCCAAAGTTAGCAGAAGGAAAGAAATCATAAAGATCAGATCAGAAATAAATGAAAAAGAAATGAAGGAACGATAGCAAAGATAAATAAAACTAAAAGCTGGTTCTTTGAGAAGATAAACAAAATTGATAAACCATTAGCCAGACTCATCAAGAAAAAAAGGGAAAAGACTCAAATCAACAGAATTAGGAATGAAAAAGGAGAAGTAACAACTGACACTGCAGAAATACAAAGGATCATGAGAGATTACTACAAGCAACTATATGCCAATAAAATGGACAACCTGGAAAAAATGTACAAATTCTCAGAAAAGCACAACCTTCCGAGACTGAACTAGGAAAAACAGAAAATATAAACAGACCAATCACAAGCACTGAAATTGAGACTGTGATTAAAAATCTTCCAACAAACAAAAGCCCAGGACCAGATGGATTCACAGGCAAATTCTATCAAACATTCCGAGAAGAGCTAACACCTATCCTTCTCACACTCTTCCAAACTATAGCAGAGGAAGAACACTCCCAATCTCTTTCTACAAGGCCACCATCACCCTGATACCAAAACCAAAGATGTTACAAAAAAAGAAAACTATAGGCCACTATCACTGATGAACATAGATGCAAAAATCCTCAACAAAATACTAGCAAACAGAATCCAACAGCACATTAAAAGGATCATACATCAGAGGAGGAGCTACAAGATGGTGGAAGAGTAAGACGTGGAGATCACCTTCCTCCCCACAAATACATCAGAAATACATCTACTTGTGGAACAACTCCTACAGAACACCTACTGAATGCTGGCAGAAGACCTCAGACCTCCCAAAAGGCAAGAAACTCCCCACGTACCTGGGTAGGGCAAAAGAAAAAAGAAAAAACAGAGACAAAAGAATAGGGACGGGACCTGCACCAGTGGGAGGGAGCTGTGAAGGAGGAAAGGTTTCCACACACTACGAAGCCCCTTCGCGGGCGGAGACTGCGGGTGGCAGAGGGGGGAAGCTTCGGAGCCACGGAGGAGAGCGCAGCCACAGGGGTGCGGAGGGCAAAGCGGAGAGATTCCCGCACAGAGGATCGGTGCCAACCAGCACTCACCAGCCCGAGAGGCTTGTCTGCTCCCCCGCCGGGGCGGGCGGGGGCTGGGAGCTGAGGCTCAGGCTCCGGTCGGATCGCAGAGAGAGGACTGGGGTTGGCTGCGTGAACAAAGCCTGAAGGGGGCTAGTGCACCACGGCTACCCGGGAGGGAGTCCGGGAAAAGTCTGGAGCTGCCGAAAAGGCAAGAGACTCTTTCTTGCTTCTTTGTTTCCTGGTGCGCGAGGAGAGGGGATTCAGAGCACCGCTTAAAGGGGCTCCACAGACGGGCATGAGCCGCGGCTATCAGCACGGACCCCAGAGACGGGCATGAGACGCTAAGGCTGCTGCTGCCGCCACCAAGAAGCCTGTGTGCGAGCACAGGTCACTCTCCACACTGCCCCTCCCGGGAGCCTGTGCAGCCCACCACTGCCAGGGTCCCGTGATCCAAGGACAACTTCCCCGGGAGAACATGCGGCGCGCCTCAGGCTGGTGCAACGTCATGGTGGCCTCTGCTGCCGCAGGCTCGCCCTGCATCTGTACCCCTCCCTTCCCCTGGCCTGAGTGAGCCAGAGTCCCCAAATCAGCTGCTCCTTTAACCCCGTCCTTTCTGAGCAAAGAACATACGCCCTCAGGCGACCTACATGCAGAGGTGGGTCCAAATCCAAAGCTGAACCCCAGGAGCTGTGCGAACAAAGAAGAGAAAGGAAATATCTCCCAGCAGCCTCAGAAGCAGCGGATTAAATCTCCACAATCAACTTGATGTACCCTGCATCTGTGGAATACCTGAATAGACAAGGAATCATCCCAAATTGAGAAGGTGGACTTTGGGAGCAACAATATATATATATTTTTTCCCTTTTTCTCTTTTTGTGAGTGTGTATGCGTATGCTTCTGTGTGTGATTTTGTCCGTATAGCTTTGCTTTTACCATTTCTCCTAGGGTTCTGACTGTCCATTTTTTTGTAAGTTCTTCTGTTTTTTTTTTTTAGTACAGTTTTCAGTGCTTGTAATCATTGGTGGATTTGTTTTTTGGTTTGGTTGTTCTCTTCTTTCTTTCTTTCTTTTTTTTAAATTACTTTAAAAAATTTTAATAATTATTTCTGTTTTTATTTTAATAACTTTTTTATTTTATTTTATCTTATTTTATCTTATTTTATTTTATTTTATCTTTATCTTTCTTACTTTAATTTTTTCTCCCTTTTATTCTGATCCGTGTGAATGACAGGATATTCGTGCTCCAGCCAGGCGTCAGGGCTGTGCCTCTGAGGTGGGAGACCCAAGTTCAGGACATTAGTCCACCAGACACCTCCCAGCTCCATGACATATCAAATGGCGAAAACCTTCCAGAGATCTCCATCTCAACGCCAAGACCCAGCTCCACTCAACGACCAGCAAGCTACAGTGCTGGACATCCTATGCCAAACAACTAGCGAGACAGGAACACAACCCCACGCATTAGATGAGAGGCTGCCTAAAATCATAATAAGGTCACAGATACCCAAAAACACACCACCAGACGTGGACCTGCCCACCAGAAAGACAAGATCCAGCCTCAGGCTCCAGAACACAGGCACCAGTCCCCTCCACCAGGAAGCCTACACAACCCACTGAACCAACCTTAGTCACTGGGGGCAGACACCAAAAACAATAGGAATTACAAACCTGCAGCCTGCGAAAGGCAGACCACAAACACAGTAAGTTAAGCAATATGAGAAGACAAAGAAACACACAGCAGATGAAGAAGCAAGGTAAAAACCCACCAGACCTAACAAATGAAGAGGAAATAGGCAGTCTACCTAAAAAATAACTCAGAATAATGATAGTAAAGATGATCCAAAATCTTAGAAATAGAATGGAGAAAATAAAAGAAACATTTAACAAGGACCTAGAAGAACCAAAGAGCAAACAAACAATCATGAACAACCCAATAAATGAAATTAAACACTCTCTAGAAAGATCAATAGCAGAATAACTGAGGCAGAAGAACGGATAACTGACCTGGAAGATAAAATAGTGGAAATAACTACTGCAGGGCAAAATAAAGGAAAAAGAATGAAAAGAATTGAGGACAGTCTCAGAGACCTCTGAGACAATATAAACACACCAATATTCGAATTATAGGGGTCCCAGAAGAAGAAGAGAAAAAGAAAGGGACTGAGAAAATATTTGAAGAGATTATAGTTGAAAAGTTCCCTAATATGGGTAAGGAAATAGTTAATTAACTCCAGGAAGCACAGAGGGAGGAACACTCCAAACTCATTCTATGAGGCCACCATCACCTGGATATCAATACCAGACAAAGATGTCACAAAAAAAAGAAAACTACAGACCAATATCACTGTTGAACATGGATGCAAAAATCCTCAACAAAATACTAGCAAACAGAATCCAGCAGCACATTAAAAGGATCATACACGATGATCACGTGGGGTCTGTCCCAGGAATGCAAGGATTCTTCAATATATGCAAATCAATCAATGTAATAGACCATATTAACAACTGAAGGAGAAAAACCATATGATCATCTCAATAGATGCAGAGAAAGCTTTTGACAGAATTCAAAACCCATTCATGATAAAAACCCTCGAGAAAGTAGGCATAGAGGGAACTTACCTCAAGATAATAAAGGCCATATATGACAAACCCACAGCCCACATCGTCCTCAGTGGTGAAAAACTGAAACCATTTCCACTAAGATCAGGAACAAGACAAGGTTGCCCACTCTCACGACTATTATTCAACATAGTTTTGGAAGTTTTAGCCACAGCAATCAGAGAAGAAAAAGAAATAAAAGAAATCCAAATCGGAAAAGAAGAAGTAAAGTTGTCACTGTTTGCACATGACATCATACTATACATAGAGAATCCTAAAGATGCTACCTGAAAAGTACTAGAGCTAATCAATGAATTTGTAAAGTAGCAGGATACAAAATTAATGCACAGAAATCTATTCCATTCCTATACACTAATGATGAAAAATCTGAAAGTGAAATTAAGGAAACACTCCCATTTACCACTGCAGCACAAAGAATAAAATACCTACGAATAAACCTACCTAAGAAGACAAAAGACCTGTATGCAGAAAATTATAAGACACTGATGAAAGAAATTAAAGATGATACAAATGGATGGAGAGATATACCATGTTCTTGGATTGGAAGAATCAACATTGCGAAAATGACTATACTACCCAAATCAATCTACAGATTCAATGCAATCCCTATCAAACCACTACTGGCATTTTTTCACAGAACTAGAACAAAAAATTTCACAATTTGTAAGGAAACACAAAAGACCCCGAATAGCCAAAGCAATCTTGAGAAGGAAAAACGGAGCTGGAGGAATCAGGCTCCTGGACTTCACACTATACTACAAAGCTACAGTAATCAAGACAGTACGGTACTGGCACAAAAACAGAAATAGAGATCAATGGAACAGGACAGAAAGCCCAGAGATAAACCCACGCACATATGGTCACCTTATCTTTGATAAAGGAGGCAAGAATATACAATGGAGAAAAGACAGCCTCTTCAATAAGTGGTGCTGGGAAAACTGGACAGCTACATGTAAAAGAATGAAATTGGAACACTCTCTTAACATCATACAGAAAAATAAACTCAAAATGGATTAAAGACCTAAACGTAAGGCCATACACTATAAAACTCTTAGAGGAAAACATAGGCAGAACACTCTATGACATGAATCACAGCAAGATCCTTTTTGACCCACCTCCTAGAGAAATGGAAAGAAAAACAAAAATAAACAAATGGGACCTAATGAAACTTAAAAGCTTTTGCACAGCAAAGGAAACCATAAACAAGACGAAAAGACAACCCTCAGAATGGGATAAAATATTTTCAAATGAAGCAACTGACAAAGGATTAATCTCCAAAATTTACAAGCAGCTCATGCAGCTCAATATCAAAAAAACAAACAACCCAATCCAAAAATGCGCAGAAGGCCTAAATAGACATTTCTCCAAAGAAGATATACAGATTGCCAACAAACACATGAAAGAATGCTCAACATCATTAGTCATTAGAGAAATGCAAATCAAAACTACAATGCGATATCATCTCACACCGGTCACAATGGCCATCATCAAAAAATCTACAAACAGTAAATGCCGGAGAGGGTGTGGAGAAAAGGGAACCCTCATATACTGTTGGTGGGAATGTAAATTGATACAGCCACTATGGAGAAGAGTATGGAGGTTCCTTAAAAAACTAAAAATAGAACTACAATACGACCCAGCAATCCGACTCCTGGGCATATACCCTGAGAAAACCATAATTCAAAAAGAGTCATGTACCCCAATGTTCATTGCAGCTCTATTTACAATAGCCAGGACATGGAAGCAACCTAACTGTCCATCGACAGATGAATGGATAAAGAAGACGTGGCACATATATACAATGGAATATTACTCAGCCATAAAAAGAAACGAAACTGAGTTATTTGTAGTGAGGTGGATGGACCTAGAGTCTGTCATACAGAGTGAAGTAAGTCAGAAAGAGAAAAACAAATACTGTATGCTAACACATATATATGGAATCTAAAAAAAAAAAAAAAGGTCATGAAGAACCTAGGGGCAAGACGGGAATAAAGACGCAGAGCTACTAGAGAATGGACTTGAGGACACGGGGAGGGGGAAGTGTAAGCTGGGACAAAGTGAGAGAGTGGTAGTGTACATATGGACATATAAACACTACTAAATGTAAAATAGATAGCTAGTGGGAAGCAGTCGCATAGCACAGGGAGATGAGCTTGGTGCTTTGTGACCAGCTAGAAGGGTGGGATAGGCAGGCTAGGAGGGAGGGAGACGCAAGAGGGAAGAGATATGGGGATATATGTACAAGTAAAACTGATTCACTTTGTTATAAAGCAGAAACTAACACACCATTGTAAAGCAATTTTACTCCAATAAAACGTTAAAAAAAAAGGATCATACACAATGATCAGTTGGGGTTTATCCCAGGAATGCAAGGATTCTTCAATATACGCAAATCAATCAATGTGATACACCATATTAACAAACTGAAGGATAAAAACCATAAGATCATCTCAATAGATGTAGAAAAAGCATTCGACAAATTCAACACTCATTTATGATAAAAAACTCTCCAGAAAGTAGGCATAGAGGGAACCTACCCCAACATAATAAAGGTCATATATGACAAACCCACAGCAATCATCATTCTCAATGCTGAAAAACTGAAAACATTTCCTCTAAGATCACGAACAAGACAAGGTTGCCCACTCTGACCACTATTATACAACATAGTTTTGGAAGTTTTAGCCACAGCAATCAGAGAAGAAAAATAAATAAAAGGAACCCAAATCAGAGAAGAAGAAGTAACACTGGCACCGTTTGCAGATGACATGATACTATACATAGAGAATCCTAAAGATGCTACCGGAAAACTACTGAAGCTCATCAATGAATCTGGTAAACTAGCAGGATACAAAATTAATGCACAGAAATCTATTCCATTCCTATACACTAATGATGAAAAATCTGAAAGAGAAATTAAGGGAACACTCCCATTTACCACTGCAACAAAAAGAATAAAATACCTACGAATAAACCTACCTAAGGGGGCAAAAGACCTGTACTCAGAAAACTATAAGACACTGATGAAAGAAATCAAAGATGACACAAAGAGATGGAGAGATATACCATGTTCTTGGATTGGAAGAATCCACATTCTGAAAAGGACTCTAATACCCAAAGCAATCTACAGATTCAATGCTATCCCTATCAAACTACCACGGGCATTTTTCACAGAACTAGAACAAAAAATTTCACAATTTGTATGGAAACACAAAAGACCCCGAATAGCCAAAGCAATCTTGAGAAGGAAAAATGGAGCTGGAGGAATCAGGCTCCTGGACTTCAGACTATACTACAAAGCTACAGTCAAAACAGTATGGTACTGGCACAAAATCAGAAATAGAGATCAATGGAACAGGATAGAAAGTCCAGAGATAAACCCACGCACATATGGTCACCTTATCTTTGATAAAGGAGGCAAGAATATACAATGGAGAAAAGACAGCCTCTTCAATAAGTGGTGCTGGGAGAGAGGGCAGACAGCAGAAGCAAGAAAAACTACAATCCTGCAGCCTGTGGAACAAAAACCACATTCACAGAAAGATAGGCAAGATGAAAAGGCAGAGGGCTATATACCACATGAAGGAACAAGATAAAACCCCAGAAAAACAACTAAATGAAGTGGAGATAGGCAACCTTCCAGAAAAAGAATTCAGAATAATGATAGTGAAGATGATCCAGGACCTCCGAATAAGAATGGAGGCAAAGATCGAGAAGATGCAAGAAATGTTTAACAAAGACCTAGAAGAATTAAAGAACAAACAAACAGAGATGAACAATACAATAACTGAAATGAAAACTACACTAGAAGGAATCAACAGCAGAATAACTGAGGCAGAAGAACAGATAAGTGACCTGGAAGACAGAATGGTGGAATTCACTGCTGCGGAACATACTAAAGAAAAAAGAATGAAAAGAAATGAAGACAGCCTAAGAGACCTCTGGGACAACATTAAACGCAACAACATTCGCATTATAGGGGTCCCAGAAGGAGAAGAGAGAGAGAAAGGACCAGAGGAAATATTTGAAGAGATTATAGACAGAAATTTCTCTAACATGGGAAAGGAAATAGCCACCCAAGTCCAGGAAGCGCAGAGAGTCCCATACAGGATAAACCCAAGGAAAAACATGCCGAGACACATAGTAATCAAATTGGCAAAAATTAAAGACAAAGAAAAATTATTGAAAGCAGCAAGGGAAAAATGACAAATAACATACAAGGGAACTCCCATAAGGTTAACAGCTGATTTCTCAGCAGAAACTCTACAAGCCAGAAGGGAGTGGCATGATATACTTAAAGTGATGAAAGGGAAGAACCTACAACCAAGATCACTCTGCCCGGCAAGGATCTCATTTAGATTTGATGGAGAAATCAAAAGATTTACAGACAAGCAAAAGCTAAGAGAATTCAGCACCACCAAATCAGCTCTACAACAAATGCTAAAGGAATTTCTCTAAGTGGGAAACACAAGAGAAGAAAAGGTCCTACAAAAACAAACCCAAAACAATTAAGAAAATGGTCATGGGACCATACATATCGATAATTACCTTAAACGTGAATGGATTAAATGCTCCAACCAAAAGACACAGGCTTGCTGAATGGATACAAAAACAAGACCCATATATATGCTGTCTACAAGAGACCCACTTCAGACCTAGGGACACATACAGACTGAAAGTGAGGGGATGGAAAAAGATATTCCATGCAAATGGAAATCAAAAGAAAGCTGGAGTAGCTATACTCATATCAGATAAAATAGACTTTAAAATAAAGAATGTTACAAGAGACAAGGAGGGACACTACATAATGATCAAGGGATCAATCCAAGAAGAAGATATAACAATTATAAATATATATGCACCCAACATAGGAGCACCTCAATACATAAGGCAACTGCTAACAGCTATAAAAGAGGAAATCGACAGTAACACAATAATAGTGGGGGACTTTAACACCTCACTTACACCAATGGACAGATCATCCAAAATGAAAATAAATAAGGAATCAGAAGCCTTAAATGACACAATAGACCAGATAGATTTAATTGATATTTATAGGACATTCCATCCAAAAACAGCAGATTACACTTTCTTCTCAAGTGCGCACAGAACATTCGCCAGGATAGATCACATCTTGGGTCACAAATCAAGCCTCAGTAAATTTAAGAAAATTGAAATCATATGAAGCTTCTTTTCTGACCACAATGCTGTGAGATTAGAAATGAATTACAGGGAAAAAAACGTGAAAAGCACAAACACATGGAGGCTAAACAATACGTTACTAAATAACCAAGAGACCACTGAAGAAATCAAAGACGAAATCAAAAAATACCTAGAGACAAATGACAATGAAAACACGACGACCCAAAATCTACGGGATGCAGCAAAAGCAGTTCTAAGAGGGAAGTTTATAGCTAGACAAGCCTACCTAAAGAAACAAGAAAAATCTCAAGTAAACAATCTAACCTTACACCTAAAGGAACTAGAGAAAGAAGAACAAACAAAACCCATAGTTAGCAGAAGGAAAGAAATCATAAAGATCAGAGCGGAAATAAATGAAATAGAAACAAAGAAAACAATAGCAAAGATCAATAAAACTAAAAGCTGGTTCTTTGAGAAGATAAACAAAATTGATAAGCCATTAGCCAGACTCATCAAGAAAAAGAGGGAGAGGACTCAAATCAGTAGAATTAGAAATGAAAAAGGAGAAGTTACAACAGACACTGCAGAAATACAAAGCATCCTAAGAGACTACTGTAAGCAACTCTATGCCAATAAAATGGACAACCTGGAAGAAATGGACAAATTCGTAGAAAGGTATAACCTTCCAAGACTGAACCAGGAAGAAACAGAAAATATGAACAGACCAATCACAAGTAATGAAATTGAAACTCTGATTAAAAATCTTCCAACAAACAAAAGTCCAGGACCAGATGGCTTCACAGGTGAATGTTATCAAACATTTAGAGAAGAGCTAACACCCATCCTTCTCAAACTCTTCCAAACAATTGCAGAGGAAGGAACACTCCCAAACTCATTCTATGAGGCCACCATCACCCTGATACCAAACCAGACAAAGATACTGCAAAAAAAGAAAATTACAGACCAATATCACTGATGAATATAGATGCAAAAATCCTCAACAAAATACTAGCAAACAGAATCCAACAGCACATTAAAAGGATCATACACCACGATCAAGTGGGATTTATCCCAGGGATGCAAGGATTCTTCAGTATACGCAAATCAATCAATGTGATACACCATTTTAACAAATTGAAGAATAAAAACCATATGATCATCTCAATAGATGCAGAAAAAGCTTTTGACAAAACTCAACACCCATTTATGATAAAAACTCTCCAGAAAGTGGGCATAGAGGGAACCTACCTCAACATAATGAAGGCCATATACGACAAACCCACAGCAAACATCATTCTCAATGGTGAAAAACTGAAAGCATTTCCTCTAAGATCTGGAACGAGACAAGGATGTCCACTCTCACCACTATTATTCAACATAGATTTGGAAGTCCTAGCCACGGCAATCAGAGAAGAAAAAGAAATAAAAGGATACAAATTGGAAAAGAAGAAGTAAAACTGTCACTGTTTGCAGATGACATGATACTATACATACAGAATCCTAAAAATGCCACCAGAAACCTACTAGAGCTAATCAATGAATTTGGTAAAGTTGCAGGATACAAAATTAATGCACAGAAATCTCTTGCATTCCTACACACTAATGATGAAAAATCTGAAAGAGAAATTATGGAAACACTCCCATTGACCATTGCAACAAAAAGAATAAAATACCTAGGAATAAACCTACCTAGGGAGACAAAAGACCTGTATGCAGAAAACTATAAGACACTGATGAAAGAAATTAAAGATGATACCAACAGATGGAGAGATATACCATGTTCTTGGATTGGAAGAATCAATATTGTGAAAATGACTATACTACCCAAAGCAATCTACAGATTCAATGCAATCCCTATCAAATTTCCAATGGCATTTTTTACGGAACTAGAACAAATCCTCTTAAAATTTGTATGGAGACACAAAAGACCCCGAATAGCCAAAGCAGTCTTGAGGGAAAAAAAACGGAGCTGGAGGAATCAGACTCCCTGACTTCAGACTATACTACAAAGCTACAGTAATCAAGACAATATGGTACTGGCACAAAAACAGAAACATGGATCAATGGAACAAGATAGAAAGCCCAGAGATAAACCCACGCACCTATGGTCAACTAATCTATGACAAAGGAGGCAAAGATATATAATGGAGAAAAGACAGTCTCTTCAATAAGTGGTGCTGCGAAAACTGGACAGCTACATGTAAAAGAAAGAAATTACAATACTCCCTAACACCATACACAAAAATAAACTCAAAATGGATTAAAGACCTAAATATAAGGCCAGACACTATAAAACTCTTAGAGGAAAACATAGGCAGAACACTCTATGACATCAATCACAGCAAGATCCTTTTCGACCCACCTCCTAGAGAAATGGAAAGAAAAACAAAAATAAACAAATGGGACCTAATGAAACTTAAAAGCTTTTGCACAGCAAAGGAAACCATAAACAAGACGAGAAGACAACCCTCAGAATGGGAGAAAATATTTGCAAACGAAGCAACTGACAAAGGATTAATCTCCAAAATACACTAGGAGCTCATACAGGTCAATATTGAAAAAACAAACAACCCAATCCAAAACTGGGCAGAATACCTAAATAGACATTTCTCCAAAGAAGATATACAGATTGCCAATAAACACATGAAAGGATGCTCAACATCATTAATCATTAGAGAAATGCAAAGCAAAGCTACAATGAGCTATCACCTCACACCGGTCAGAATGGCCATCATCAAAAAATCTACAAACAATAAATGCTGGAGAGGGTGTACAGAAAAGGGAACCCTCTTTCCCTGTTGGTGGGAATGTACACTGAAACAGCAACTATGGAGAACAGTATGGAGGCTCCTTAAAAAACTAAATATAGAACTACCAGCAATCCCACTACTGGGCATATACCCTAAGAAAACCATAATTCAAAAAGAGTCATGTACCACAATGTTCACTGCAGCTCTATTTACAATAGCCAGGATATGGAAGCAACCTAAGTGTCCATCGACAGATGAATGGATAAAGAAGATGTGGCACATACATACAATGGAATATTACTCAGCCATAAAAAGAAATGAAATTGAGTTATTTGTAGTGAGGTGGATGGACCTAGAGTCTGTCATACAGAGCAACCTAAGTGTTCATTGACACTTGAATGGATAAAAAAGATGTGGCACATATATACAATGGAATATTACTGAGCCATAAAAAGAAATGAAATCGAACTATTTGTAGTGAGGTGGATGGACCTAGAGTCTGTCATACAGAGTGAAGTAAGTCAGAAAGAGAAAAACAAATACCGTATGCTAACACATATATATGGAATCTAATTTTAAAAATGGCTACAAAGAACCTAGGGATAAGACAGGATAAAGATGCAGATGTACAGATTGGACTTGAGGACACGGGGAGGGGGAAGGGTAAGCTGGGACAAAGTGAGAGAGTGGCATGGACATATATACACTACCAAACATAAAATAGATAGCTAGTGGGAAGCAGCCGCGTAGCACAGGGAGATCAGCTCAGTGCTTTGTGACCACCTAGAGGGGTGGGATAGGGAGAGTGGGAGCGAGACGCAAGAGGGAGGGCATATGGGGATACATGTATACAAATAGCTGATTCACTTTGTTATACAGCTGCAAATAACACAACAATGTAAAGCAATTATACTCCAATAAAGATGTTAAAAAAAAATAGAAAGTCAGGCTAGTAAAAACTTCACGTTTCCAGGCAACACCCAACCCTTCTGGGTAGTAATATGTTAAGCTCTTTAGATTAAAGTGCAGAAGATGCTGAGAGGCTGAGCGTGTGGGCTGAAATGAAGCAGGTGAGCGGCGGTGTAGGCAAGTGCAACATAATGCTCCGAGAAAAAGAATCCCATTAACCACTCAAAATAACACACCGAGCAATCAAGCCTCCTTTGTACAAATCCTCGGGACATCTGCATCCAAAATGAAAGGGCTAACTCTTCTATTAGACAAATGGAGTGACATAGAGGTCATCCAGCTAGAGATGAGGATATGGAGGCCAAGGTACAGAGCTGGGACTAGAACCCAGGCCAGAGGACCTCACCAGGAGCACAGTCGCTGGACAAGAGTATTAGCACTGACGTACCAGTGGACAGATCAAGGGTCTTGGAAACAGTGTGGTGTAATGGAGGGAGTACAGGTTTTCGAGCCAGACACATTCACACATCCCTCCGTTTCTAGCTGTGTACAAATTAAGCAAGTTGTTTCATCTTTTTGAGTCTCGGTTACCTCAACTGTAAGATGGGAATCATGACACATACTTTCCAAGGTTGTTATGAGGAGTAGAGATTTTAAAAGATTTTAAAAGTGCTCTACAAATGGATATGAATAGACATTTCTCCAAGAAAGATATACAAATGGCAATACACACATGAAAAGATGCTTGACCTCACTCGTCTTTATGGAAATGCAAATCAAGACCACAGTGAGATTCCACTTCACATCCACCAGGATGGCTATAATCAAAAAAAAGCGGGGTGGGGGGATGGGGGGAATAACAAGTGTTGGTGAGGATGTGCAGAAACTGGAATCCCAATACACTACAGGTGGGCATGTAAAATGGTGCAGCTGTTGTGGAAAACAATTTGGCAGATCCTCAATAAATTAAACAGAATCACCATATGACCTAGCAATTCCACTCCTAGGCATATGCCCAAAAGAACCGGAAACAGATGTTCAAACAGAAACCTGGACATGAATGTTCATAGCAGCGCTATTCACAATAGCCAAAAGGTAGAAACAGCTCAAATGTCCATCAGCTGATGAACAGATAAGCAAAAGGTGGTATATCCATACAATGAAATATTATTCAGTCATAAAAAGGGATGAAGTACTGACACACATCACAACATGGATGAACCTTGAAAACACTATGCTAAGTGAAAGAAGCCAGTCACGAAAGCCAACATATTATATGATTCCATTATATGAAATGTCCAGAACAGGTAAATCTAATAAATTAGAGACAAAAAATAAATTAGTGATTGCTTAAGGCTAAGGAGTGGGGAATGCGGGATAAGGGCCTGTTAGCTAAAGGGCTTCTTCTTGCGGTGATGAAAATATTCTAAAATTGAGTGTGGTGATACCTGCACATAGGTGTGAATATACTCCAGTCAGTTGAGTTGTACACTAGATGGGTGTGTGGCATGTGGATTATATCTCAATAAAGCTATATAAATAAAAATAATGTGTTCTACAGACAGTGATGTGTCAGTAAAGGTTTAACATCTGGTTCTCAGAGAAAAATGTCCTAATTTGCAGTGTTTGATGACTCCCTTGGCCAATTTCAGGTGACCAATGTGATGTCAGTCAACGTGGAGTTGTGCGGAGATGTGCGGCATTACAGTATAATAAAGTATTTGCGATATACACATACAATGGACTTAAAGAATCTCAAGATAACAGATAATAGTCAAAGGTGATAAAACAATTAGGAAGTGATGTGTTTTGAGTATTTATTACCTTTTTTTGAATGTAATTCATTTAACTGTACGTTTATGTAATTTAATTTTTAACCATCACTTGCAAAATTCCTGAAAACAGAACAAACCAGTACACCAGCTCTCACAAACCAGTACAGAGTGTCTCCAGACTGTCTCTACCACACTGTACCACAGAACAGTCTTTTTAAAGAATTTCACATGAGCAACTTCTAGAAAAATGCCACCCTTTGCATTCCTCTGGGCAACAGCTCTAAAATGTATATGGTCATTACTGTTTGGCTTGAAGAGGTTGATTTCTCCCCCTCTAATGCTGATAACTGAGCATGGCAGAAATATTTTCCTAAACGTAGAAACATAATCCTATTTTCTGTCAACTCCATTTTAAGGCATTTTGGCCCCATGTCTACAGCCAAAAAGCAACACTAACATTTCGAGGAAGGCACCTGAGCACACTTGAGGAACTGTCTTTCTCGGGTCAACCCACAGGCTCCGCAGCTCCCTTCTGATTCTTAACTGCCATCAAGCTCATTGTTTTGAATCAAACTTCCAAGTCTTAATTCAATGAAAAACAAAATACAAATTCGCCGTTGAAAACTCCACAGCCCCTAATATTTAATGCAGAGCCATTGGCGGTTTGAATTGTTTGGTACTTTGAATATTCAATACTAATCAGTGATACGTTGGTTCTAGCCACCCAAGCCCTGCACTCAAGGAATACATGTTGTAGAACGCGGTAGGCCGTTCCAATGCTCCTGGCACCTGACACTGCACCAAAGTTATGCTGTGAAACTCCAGAGCAGAGTTAAGTGTGGTTCCAAAGATGAGAGGATTTAAGTCTTTCCTGCCCTGAGGGTGACAGTAAGCAAAGCAGCTACAGAGAGTGGCCTCTGAAGTTATCCATATGCTATTGGGGTGACTTGGAGCAAATTATTTAGCTTCTCTAAGCCTCAGTGTTCTCATCTATAAAATAAGGAAAATTAACAATACCCACCTCACAGGATTGTTGGAGAATTAGATGAGATAAGGCATATAAAGTTCCTCACATATCAGTGATACATTTTAAAGAATTGCTTAGGATAGGGAAGCAAAATAGTGTAGCAGCTAACCACCCAGGCTGTAAATTCAGAGTCAGTCCTAAATTCAAATTCTAGCCCTGCCTGTTCCAGAGTGACTCTGAGTAAACCACAGCTCCTTTCTAAGCTTTTGGTTCCCCATCTATAAAATGAGGTACACGATCACACAGCGTTCATTAAATGAGCTGGGAGAGGTCAAGTGCAAGGTACACTGTTAAATCCTCAGTAAATGAGAGCTGCAAGCCTGCCACGAAGGGATGGACACAATTCTGCAAGCATTTGGGAAGAGTTCACATTGTGTTCCCATCACAGAGGGAAGGTGGGGCAAGAACACCGATTTCTAAAAACACAACGGTACACTGATGAGAGCCAAGACAGGGTGCTGG
Source organism: Eschrichtius robustus (assembly GCF_028021215.1). Classification (NCBI taxonomy): domain Eukaryota; kingdom Metazoa; phylum Chordata; class Mammalia; order Artiodactyla; family Eschrichtiidae; genus Eschrichtius; species Eschrichtius robustus. Next base: position 119,619,713 of record NC_090845.1, on the reverse strand, counting down.
GAGGCCTGATGGTTCCCTTAGAGAAAGGTGAGTGTTCTAATGCTGGAGGTGGGATCCTGGACACACAAACCATTCGCTTTGGGTTGTTTTTTCCCCAGGGACTTATTTTTACATACAGTTTTATTTAGGTATAATACATGTAGATTAAACTGCACGTATCTGAAGAGTACAATTTGATGAGTTTTGACATAGGTATACACCATGAACCATCACCACCATCAAGATAATGAACATTTGTGTCATCTCCAAAAGATTCTTCATACCCCTTCCCTCTCTTCCCCCACTTCAAGGCAACCACTGATCGGCTTTATGTCACTTTAGTTTGCATTTCTGGAATTTTCTGTAACAGAAATCATACAGTATGTACTCTTTTTTGTGTGGTTTCTTTCACTCAGCATAATTATTGTGAGATTCATCATGTTGTCATCTATATCAACAATTTGTTCTCTTTTGGGCTAAGTATTGGGTTGGCCAAAAGGTTCGTTCGGGTTTCTCCGTAAGATGTGGAAAAACCCGAATGAACTTTTTGGCCAACCCAATAGTATTCCGAGGTGTGAATATACCATTCACCTGTTGATAGACACTGGAGTTGTTTCCAGTTTTTATCTATTACAAATAAAGGTGCTATAAACATTCATGTACATCTTTGCATGGACAAATGCTTTCATTTCTTTTAGGAGTGGAAAAGCTAGGTCATACGGTCAGTGTATATTTAATATTTTTTTAACCAGCCAAACTCTTTTTCAACGTGGCTGTCCTATTTTACATTCCAAAAGCAGTGTATGGAAGTTATAGCTTTTCCAAATATCCTCATCAACCATATGGCAAGGATTTATGGAGAAACAGGGAGTATTATGATGTGCCTTGGTATGGTTTCATGTTTCTTGTGCTTGAGTTTTGTTGAGGTTCTTGGATCTGTGGGTTTATAGTTTTTATTACATTTGGAAAAGTTTCAGCCATTATCTCTTCAAATAATATTTCTGTCTCCCTAACTTCTTCTGGGACTCCACTTACACATATATTAGGCCATTTGAAATTGTCCCACAGCTCATTGTTTCTCTGCTTACTTTGTTTTCTATCTTTTTTTCTCTGTGTTTCATTTTGGACAGTTTCTATTTCTCTGTCTTCAAGTTCACTAAACTTTTCTGCTGCAGTGTCTTAACATGTTAATAATGTTATCCATTGTATTTCTATCTCAGAAATTATAGTCTTATCTCTAGAAGTAAGATTTAAATCTATTTTCTATCTTCTATGTCTCCCCTTGACATGCCTATGCTTTCCTCTACCTTCTTAAATATATGAAATATATTTTTTAAGCCATTTTACTGTCTGTCGTCCAATTCCACCATCCATGTCTATTTCTTTTGATTTCCATTTGTGTGGAATACCTTCTTCCATCCCCATCCATGTCTGTTTCTATTAAAGGACTTTTCTTCTCAGTATGGGTCATATTTTCCTATTTTGCACACATTGTAACGTTTTATTGGAATTCAGACTTTGCAAATTTTACCATGTTGTGTGCTAGAGATTTCTGTACTCCGTTAAATATTTCTGAGCCTTGGTTTGAGTTGCAGTAAAGACACTTGGAAACAGTTCAACCCTTTCAAAGCTTGCTTTTAAGCTTTGCTATGTGGGACCAGAACAAACTTTACACTAAGGTTAACTTGGCTCCACTGCTGAGGCAATCCTCTCTGAGTACTCAGTCTGATGCCCTGTATACTATGAAGTTTCTTCTCTCTGGCTATTGAGAAACTGAACTATTCCCAGCCCTGTGTGAGCTCTAGAAATCATTCCACCTACCCCTTTTGAGTCATTTTTTCCCCAGCCTTGGGTAGTTTCCTCACATGTAGTCAAAGATTTGAGGGGTACCTTTTAGAGTTCTCAAGAGCTCTCTCTCTCTGGGAGGCTCCTTTCTGGTATATTACCTTGCAAATTCTTGCCACCCTTACTTACCTCCCTGAATTCTGACCTCTGTCTCCTCAGTTTAGGCAGATGCCTAGGTTCAGCCAGTTTACCCAGCTGGTAAACTTTCTCTAGGTATTAAACTGGGGCAGTTGTAGGGCTCACCTCATTTGTTTCCCTTTTCTTGAAGATCACTGCCCTGCATTCCTGTTTTCCAATGTGTTACAACCATCATTCCACATATTCTGCCCACTTTTTTAGTTGTTTAAGGTGGAAGGATAAATCCAGTCCCCGTTACTCTTTCACAGCCAGAAGCAGAGGTCCAGCTTTCAGTTTTTAAATAGTTGAGTTGGATTAGTTTGGGGATTTTTAATAACACCCAGATATAAAATAGATGGAATCAGTCAAAAACTGACAGGATCCTTCGAAATTACCTAACACTACCCCCACCAAATTTGGTGGATTAACAGAACTGAGATCAGACAGAGGGGCAGATCTTCCCAAAGTCACACACCTAATTCTAGCCACAGAATTAGGACTAGAAATCAGGTCTCCTGCTCTTTATTTTTATTCCATTCAGTTATTTTCTGCTGATTTTCTCTTCCAAACCATTTTATTTGGATAGTTATAGCTTTGAAATCTAGACCTTCTGTCCTGCCCAAGCCCACAAGGTGGGCAATATTAGCTCACACCCAATTGGTACTTAATTTCATGTGAATTTTGCAAACACAACCCCTAGGGTTAGACTAAAGTGAATACCAGAGCAGCTCATAACACTGAAAAACTTAAAATACCCCCGTGGGTAGGCACTCCAGAACAAAACCATATATTTTTCCCCACTGACTTACTATGAACTCACTATGCAGGAAGGAGTGTGACTTAGAATTTAGATTGGCTAATTTAGTCATTTCACCACCTATGGGAACCATGTATCCTACAAAAAGAAGCCATTATCACTGCAACTGCATTTGTCTTCCCACAATTTTAGCAATTCATCTGGATTCAAAATTTTTATCTGGGCTGGTTCTCTGGGAGCCTTTCTTTCCGTCTTGCCTCTTGACCCTTCCAAGAAGCAGCCTAGGAGATGCCCCTGCGTTGGAGTCAGAACAAGTTTTACCTCTCAGCTCCAATACTTACTTGCTGTGTGACCCTGGGTAAAGTTACTTAACCCCTCTGTAAGGACAGGGAGGGTACCGGCATACATTGATTCTAAAGCACATTTCTTTTCGCATTTTAGCATCTTTAAAATCAAGATGCATATTGCCAGCAGTGGTGTGAAGGTTAAATTTGCAGCTTTTTATTCTTAATGGTATATGATGTCTTGGATTCTAAAAATACTGTATTAATCTCTAACTTGCAGAGTTTCCTCAAGGATTAAATAGGATAAAGCAAGCATAGGGCTTGGCATGTGGCAGGTGCTCAAGGACTCTTGCACTCCCATTGTTACTGGAGCCAATACCTGGCTGGGTCCTGGGCCTCTGACTTCCCTCACCCGGCAGTTGGTACATGCATCGGGGCAGTCTGATGAGGTGAACAAGTCTGGGAAAACCAGGCTGGCACGCTGCTGGCTGGTGTTGCAGCTTGTGACTGTCATCAGGCCCTAGAGCCTTTCTAGTAGCTTCCTGCCCTCCAGCCCTGCCCCATTAATACCATTTGCCTGATCTTACCTCTGCTGCTACAGAACCATGAAGGTAGGGAAACGGACTAGGTGGCTTCTTGTGCCATCATCCCAAACTCTCCCTGTCTCATCCCAAAGAACCTCCCCAGAATCTAACAAAGCTTGTCAGTTGAAGGGCTCTCCCAAGGCCATCAGAATCAGAGTCTGCGGGGCCTGAAGCCAAATCCACATTCCCCAAGGCCCCCCACATACCTCCAGTTGGGATGCTGATACTTGCATGCCTTTGAAATTCAAGGACACCAACTCTACTCCTGCCTAGAGGGAAAAAAAGAGGAAACAGACACCTGAGGATTAACAACCCTCAAACAACCCTCCCTGTACAGAAAAGTGGCTTATATTTCTTCCCCAGGGCTCCCTAGCCTTTCGTAGTGTCTCCTGCAGGCAGCCCGGCTTTGGTTGCAGAAGCCTCATCGCATGCAGACTCTTCCACTCCCCATCATGCCCCGTGGCACTCAGGGGTGCAGCTGCAGATTCCATGAGGCCACCTCTCTGAGGCACCCACCTTTAACATGTACCTAGAGGTTTTCTTCCTGTGCCCTGCTGGATCCCAGCAGTCCAGGGAACTCTCGGGACCACGGTGAAAAAGGAGGAAAGAGCACGATGGACTGGACTGGCCTTTGTCTCTGGCCATTTCTCCCAGCTTGACAGCCTCCCAAGTGATTCTAAAATATGGAGTCTGAGTGAACTGTCACTTGACAGTGCGTGCCACCCAGGATTCTGCGCCATGGCCAGTGTGAGGCTAGGAATTAATAACTGTGAGCGATTATCATGGAAACTGTCTCCAAGAAAAACGACTAGGTTTATACCATTCAAATTTCGGAAGATAAAATCAGGCCTAGCCAAAAAGAAAAAAAAAAAAAAAAGACAAGTGATCTACAGCAAATGGTAGGACTTGAAATCCAAAGAGCATCCTGGGGCCTGATTCTACACCTGCCTTGTTCCCTGTCCAAAGGCATGGGGTGCAGTGGGGGGAGGGGGCGGATCTCCATCCAGCCCATCAACCAACTCAGAATCTTGTGCCATCCTAGACCCTCCCCAACACCTCCTTGCCCTTATCCCTCCCCATTATCAGTTTGGCCTCTCTATGGGTCTCTGCTCAGCCCCCTCCTTGTGACCTGTCCAGACTGTCTTTCTCTCCTGTCACAGCCTCCTTTCTGCTCTTTCTCCATTCAACAGCTCGCACCCCGACCCAGCCCTGCTTCTAGACCCTGGAAAAACAGAAATCTTACCACATCGCCCTGCACAAAAACCACCAATGAAAAATGAAAATCGTTTTAAAAATCATATATAATCTTATCATACACTAGATAACTTTTAACATATTGGTTTAACCGCCTTCATATTCTGAATTCATGTACAAAAAATATATAGGCCTTTTTAAACAAAAGTATTTAGGGGACTTCCCTGGTGGTCAAGTGGTTAAGACTCCACGCTTCCACTGCAGGGGACACGGGTTCGATCCCTGGTCAGGGAACTAAGATCCTGCAAGCCACGCAGCAGGGCCAAAAGAAGAAAAAGTATCTAATTTTATACCCTGACTTTTTTCACTTAAACCTTCTTCAAAAAAATTTTTAAAAATCAATGAACAATAATTGCAAAATATTTATCTTTGTTAAGGTTGGATGGTGAGAACAACGGGGGGGGGTATTTTATTATTCTCATCATATTTGTGCATGTTGGAAACTGTGCATAATAAAACAAATCCTCAAAGGCCCTCCAGGGATCTCAGGATGAAGTCCAAAGTCCCCAGACCGGCATTCAAGGCCCATGAGCAGCTGCCCCTACCCCATTTTTCCAGCTCACCTGCTGGCACTCACCGTGCTGCAGCCTCTCTTGGCACCCAGCTCTCCCCTGCAGCCCTCTTTGCCCGTGCATCTCCTTCTAGAAAAACAGTTCTCCCCTTCTGTCATGCCTAGAAAAGGTTTCATTATCCCTTGGAAACCAGATGCAAATGACCCCTTGTCTGGGCCACCTTCCTGGACACGACCCTCCCTTCTGGGGGGCGGGTGAGCTTACATTCTGGTGTTTGCCCGCCTGGTAAAGAGCAAACACTCTATGTGTACGTGTTTGGGAGAGTCCAGAAAGTCTTGGTTAACAGAGCAGGTGCAACATTTACTTGAACTTAGGCAAGTAGGGTAATCTCTCTTGGCTTCTGCTTCTGTCTCTATAAAATGAAGATAATAGCAGTACTTATCTCACAAGGCTGGAGGAAGGATTCGGCGGTATTCTCTGTGGAAACAGTTTACCACAGTACCTGGCAGAGCGAGAGAGAGACTGACTTACAGACAGACAGACTTCAGTCAAATAATAAAGTGGATAATTAAGCAGCTTGTCTTAGAGGAAATGCTCCCAAGGCCTAGAGGAAAGGAACTGCCATTTAGCTCTTGCTGGGAGCTAGAGAAAATTGTGGCAAATCGGTGATATCAAAGTCACTTCCTCTCTCGGGCCCAGGGGAGGTTCATACTTGAGGGGGGTGGGTGTGGAGGGGGTCTTCCAAGGTCAAGGCCCCAGGGCCCGGCCCAGCTTTCTGCTTCTCTTCGGAAGAACTGTGCAGGTCTGGGGCCCGGCCCTGGCCCGAAATCCGGGGGCTACAAAGCCATGGCATTTGCAGGAAAATCAGCCCCGCTGACGATCCCCAGTCTCTGAGGTCTCCAGTGAGCTCGGACCGCCCGGGGCGTTGATGCGGGGTGAGAATAGCTAAGCGGGCCCTGCGCAGTGCCCCCCGCCCGCCCCTCCGCCCCTCCGCCCCTCGGGCGCCCGTGGCCTCGTGCGTCAGCTGCGCGGGCGGGGGCCGGGGGGAGGGGGGCGCCGCAAGGTGAGGGCCCCGCGCTGCCTTAAGACGCCGCGCGCCCCCGCCGCCGCTCAGAGCTCGCAGCGCGCCGCGCCGGCCGGACGGGCGGGCACGGGCGCCCCGCTCTCGCTGCTCCAGCCGCACGGTGCCAGCTCGCGGCCGCCGGCGCCTCGAGAGGCCGCCCGGTCGAGCGCGCCGAGTCCTGAGGGACCGGCACGCAGCTCCCGCGGCGCGACGCCTTCGGCAGCAACAGGTAAGCGGCCCGGCTCCGCTCCCCGCGCCGCGGCCCCTGCGCCGCGCCCCGTCCAACCCCGCGCTCCGGCGCCGGCGCCGGCGCCGGGGACGCCCCGTCCGCCGCGACCCGACGGCGCCTGCGCTGCCCCGCACGGAGCCCCGTGGCGCAGCCCCTTCTCGCCTCCCCTCGGCCGACCCCTCGCCCTCGCGTTTTCCCTCGCACTTTCCCTGGCGCCCACCACCCACCATCTTCTCGATGTTTCCTCGTTCTTTCTCACATTTTCTGCTTCCCATCCTCTCTTTTCTTATCCTCTCTTTGATGATTTTTCTGTCTCCGTCTCTCCCTGTCTCTCATTCTCTTTCTGTCTCTCTGTCTCTCATTGGCTCATTCATTGACTCTAGGCCTCTTTTCTCTGGCATTTTCTCTGTTCCTCTGTGTGGCTGTCATTCTGTCTCTCATGTCTTTCTGTCTCTCGTTTTTTTTCTCTCATTCTCTTTCTCTCTTTGCCTCTCAGTCTCTTGCGCGCTCTCTCCCCACAACCCCTGCCTCCTCCCCCGCTCTCCCCGAGCTCACCCGTCCCTACACCCGCCGCCGCCGCCGCCGCCGATGCCGGGTGGGCTTGAGAATGCAGGGAGGATACCGAATGGCGGGGGGGGGAGGGGCGGTCGCAGTAGGCATCCTCCCTGCCTCCAGCCGCGGCTGCGCTGCTGAGAAACTGGGAGGTTTATCCGCCACAGCCCGCGCTGGCCAAGGTGGCAGCTGGTTTCCATGGTAAAATAAAGTCGACAGAGAGATAGAGATCAGAGACAGTGATGCAGCCAGAGAAAAACCGAGGTGAGGGATCGTCGAAGAAAGATGGAGAGAGACAGAGATGCACACACACTCAAACACACAAGGAAAGGGTTTAGCGAGAGCCCCCGGGAGAGTGAGAGACAGCGAAACCGACTCCCTTTAAGTGCACGCGCTGGAGAGAGTCTGAGCAACGCAGAGACAGAGATAATCAGGAGAGACAAGGAGTAGATTTTCAGAGACCCACGGAGAGACACAGACAGCGATAAAGAGAGAACTTAACGCACGGGGAGACAGAAGCCACAGGGGGGAGACAGGGAGAGACACAGAGGGGAGAGGATCCGAGAAAGACAGAGCAAGAGCAACGAGAGACGGGAGACGCGGAGAGAGAGAATCCGAGGGAGACATGGTAACAGGAGAGTTGGAGAGACATGGAGACGGTCAGAGACACAGTCAGCGAGTGATACTGAACAGGTGCACCGGGGATCCACAGAGATTGTCAGGGAAATAGACTGTGAGAGAGAAATGGAGAGACGAGACAGCATCAGGGAAAGACGCAGAAGCGCACGCACTAGCGAGCGACAGAGACAGTGAGAGGCAGGGATACGGAGACGAGAGCGCATCAGAAAGAGACGGAGGGAGAGACAGGGCGCATCAGAAAGAGACGGAGAGAGAGACAGGGACAAGACTGGGAGAAAGACGACGAGAGACAGAGACACGCACACACAGCTAAACAGAAAGTGCGCTGGCGAAAGAGACTCAGAGAGAAACTGAGATGGAGAAGCCGACCGAGAGTGGGAGGGCGAGACTGAAGCAACAGAAAGGAAGGTGAGAGGAGAACGACAGACTGGCAGAGACGGACAGACAGCGCACACGTGCTAGCGAGGGACTGAGAAATAGGGACAGGCAACAGAGTGAGAGACAGGGGTGAGAGAGTCAGAGAAAACCGGTGAGATACACACACACACACACACACACACACACACACACACACGAGATACAGGAAAAGTGCGCTAGTGAGAGACACTGGAGAGAAAGAGACAAATCGACACATGTAAACAGGCAGGGACGGAGCGCGCGCGCATGCGCTAGCAGGAGAGCTAGCGGAGAGATCTGCGGAGAGACCTCCAGAGAGACCCAAACTTCGAGACCCACAGAGAGTGTGGGAGACGCGCAGGGAACGCGCGCGCGCGCGCCAGCGGGACACAGGGGTGGGGTCGGGGGGACTCGGAGACCCCCAGAGGGAGAGGCAGAGAGACCCAGAGTAAGAGAAGGATTCATGGAAACTGCCCGAATGCGGACTGGAGCCGCGCGAGGGCCCCGGGGCCGGGCTCCTGCAGCGCCGCTGCCCGGCGCGGAAGCGCCCCTCTTCCTCCCCGGAAGGGGGACTAACCCAGCCCCGCGTGTTTCTTTCGTCCCCAGCCTAGGCGGTGAGTGTGGTCCGTGCGCCCCCTCGCCGCCCGCCGGTGCCCGCTCCGCGCCTGCACCTGCCTCCCGCCCGCCCCCGCCGCCGCCATGGCGTCCACCTGCACCAACAGCACGCGCGAAAACAGCAGCCACACGTGCGTGCCCCTCTCCAAAATGCCCATCAGCCTGGCGCACGGCATCATCCGCTCGAGCGTCCTGCTCATCTTCCTCACCGCCTCCTTCGTGGGCAACATAGTGCTGGCGCTCGTGCTGCAGCGCAAGCCGCAGCTGCTGCAGGTGACCAACCGCTTCATCTTTAACCTCCTCGTCGCTGACCTGCTGCAGATTTCACTCGTGGCCCCCTGGGTGGTGGCCACCTCCGTGCCCTTTTTCTGGCCCCTCAACAGCCACTTCTGTACCGCCCTGGTTAGCCTCACTCACCTGTTCGCCTTTGCCAGCGTCAACACCATCGTCGTGGTGTCGGTGGATCGCTACCTGTCCATCATCCACCCTCTCTCCTACCCGGCCAAGATGACCCCGCGCCGGGGTTACATGCTCCTCTACGGCACCTGGATCGTGGCCATCCTGCAGAGCACACCCCCACTCTATGGCTGGGGCCAGGCCGCCTTTGACGAGCGCAATGCCCTCTGCTCCATGATCTGGGGGGCCAGCCCCAGCTACACCATTCTCAGCGTCGTGTCCTTCATCATCATCCCGCTGATTGTCATGATTGCCTGCTACTCTGTGGTGTTCGGTGCAGCCCGCCGGCAGCACGCTCTGCTCTACAACGTCAAGAGCCACAGCTTGGAGGTGCGAGCCAAGGACCACGTGGAGAATGAGGACGAAGAGGGAGAGAAAAAGGATGAGTTCCAGGGTGAGAGCGAGTTCCACGGCCAGGATGAAGGTGAGGTCAAGGCCAAGGAGGGCAGTGTGGAAGCCAAGGATGGCAGCAGGAAGGCCAAAGAAGGGAGCGTGGAGACCGGTGAGGGGAGCGTGGAGGCCAAGGGCAGTGAGGAGGTCAGAGAAAGCAGCTTGGTGGCCGGCGAAGGCAGCACCAAAATTCAGAGCAGCAAGAAGGCAGACAAGGGCCGCCTAGAGGTCACCCAGTGCAACATTGACTTGGGTGAAGACGACATGGAGTTTGGTGAGGATGACATCCATTTCAGCGAGGATGACATCGAGGCGGTGAACATCACAGAGAGTCTCCCAGTCAGTCATCGAAACAGCACCAGCGACCCCCCTCTGCCCAGGTGCTACCAGTGCAAAGCTGCTAAAGTGATCTTCCTCATCATCTTCTCCTACGTGCTGTCCCTGGGGCCCTACTGCTTTCTAGCGGTTCTGGCCGTGTGGGTGGATGTCCAAACCAAGGTACCCCAGTGGGTGATCACCATAATTATCTGGCTTTTCTTCCTGCAGTGCTGCATCCACCCCTACATCTATGGCTACATGCACAAGACCATCAAGCAGGAGATCCAGGATATGCTGAAGAAGTTCTTCTGCAAGGAGAAGCCCCCCAAAGAAGACAGCCACCCAGACCTGCCCGGAACCGGAGCCGGCACCGAGGGTGGAACTGAAGGCAAGATCATCCCTTCTCATGATTCTGCCACTTCGCCTTGAAGTTGGTTCTAAGGTAAACCTTGAACTGTCCACAGAACACAGGAGCAGCTTTCTCTCAAATGGACCGTCCACAATCGCATTAATGCCAACCCATCCCATTCCAGGCAAAGGTTCTGCACACAACACCCTCTCACAACAAGGTAGATAAATATATGGAAGAGGTAGGAACTGGGGTCTTCCCTTAAAAGTGTGCCCCTGAAAGAATGGACTTGAGGATTCTGACTGAAATTTCTACCCCCCCGAAAAAGTTATTAGGCTCTAAATTTCTTAAAGCAACAAGGGCTATCCATTTTGGACCCGTGCCTGGTATTCTGTCTGTCTCCCCAGAGCTACCATGTGTAACTTTTGCTCTGGGGGAAAAGGAAGATGATACTGGTGAACTTAAGGACTTCTGAGCTCATGGGCAAGGGCTACGGCCCATGTTCAAGGGAAAGAAAAGCAATGGAGCAAGTCATTCATGGAGCCCAGGAAGCATGACCTGACTGACTGATCAACATATGAGACAAATTCTAGACTGAAGGGCCCCCAGAATCTGGTGCAAAGGCTATTATGGAATCTAAGGGCACTGTGTAGTTAAAAATCAAGAAGGTTTCTAGATCCTCTAAAGGGATCCAGAAAAGTGGAAGAGGATAATAGGGCATGTTTGAAATGGAAAGCTAGTCCAAGGGAGAAGATAGAGAAATCACACACATCTGTGGGGCTAAACAGTTGACTTTTTTCTATAAAATCCTGGGTTTGTGCATGGGCTGAGACCAAAATTGTCTCATGCAAATGGAAAATTGTCAGGTGGCACTAAACTATTTTCTGTCTCCTATTTGAATAATAGTGGGACAGAAATCATGCCACCATTTTCCAATTTTCCCTTTTGTGATCAAATTGAGATGCTCATAGGAATCCTCCAAATCTCCTCTCCCAGTCACTTGTGTGTTTTCTTTTCCAAATAGGCCTTTTTGGTCTATTTGGAAACAGTATTTCCAGGAAAAAAAAAAAAGAAATTCAACTAGGAGTGGCCAAAGTCCTACAAAACTCACACTGCCCATCAAGAGTGATGTGCCCACTAGAAATCTCTTTTTTGTGTCCATGAGATCATAGACAAGACATATGATCTCCACATGGGGTGAAAGTAAGGCAGGATAAACGTTTTCCTTCCTCCAGGCACACCCATGCATCTTTTCCACCTGTGGCTCTCTCTAAAGCCTTTAAGCTCTCCGCAGATGTGGGAGAGACGTATAGTCAGAAATGACAGAGAGAAAGGTTTCTCAATACCTGGCAAGCATCTGACCTATTCCAGACAATCGTAAATCAAAGCGTTCAGGTCAGACTTATCCTAATTATTGCTGTTGAAATATATCACTTTGGGAAAACCTTTACAATATCTAAATTATCCCTAGGGTCAATACAGAGGAAGAGCTTTCAAATCCCAAACCCTGAAATCACTTTGGGTGGGAATATACTTGTTTATTTCTGAGGGCACAGACCATATCGACATGACCAAATGACACGGAACCAAAAAATGGTCAAAACGGTGTTTTTGATCCTCCTGAAGATCAAATTAAAGCAACTCTATGGTCAGTCATGTGTTCAAGCAGAAATCCAACGTTAATATGGGTGGAGGGAGAGGAAGGTTATTTGACTGAAAAAAATGGTTAATCAGGTGGTTGTATACAAAGATGGCCATATTCAGAGTTTAGTCTCATTCTTCTGTGATGACCATGTCTGTATTAGAACTCAAATTTCGTTCATTTAAAAGCCAAGCTCACTTATATTTTATCTCTTCCTCCTGACAGATTCCAACATGAGCATCTCAAGGGGGAGAGGTAAACAGCAGTGTTTTGGGGCTGTGAATAAGTCTGCATGGGAATTTGGCATTGCCATGTTCAGAATTTAGGAAAGGAGCAGGGTAGACCCAAATAACATTGAGCTGACCCATCAGTTCGCTATATCCACGAAAATCGTATTGATTTCAACCCCATTAATTTGGAACTTGTGGTTCAGACAAGACATGGGGGCTGAAGTTTACCTTTGCAAATCATTTATTTTTCTACCAAAACATATAAAGTGAATTAATAGTCATAAATTTATGATACCAGTTTATTGCCAAACTCTTGTATCGACCTGTCCTCAAAGGATATCTGGGTGAAGAAATGGCCCATGTGACCAATCCTTCTATGCGGGGAGGGGTATTGCCTTGAAGATCTGTCATGGTCAAAGGAGTTCGAGGTTGCTATAGCCTGTCCTTTGAGTAGAAATGCTTACCTGGGTAGGAAACAGGATTTCAAACATAAGTGTCTCCAAATATTTTGTTGAAACTGAACTTCTTGTTTTACTTTTAAAGCTCAACCCCTTCAAAGTGTATCAGAGAAAATTGTTTGCCAAAATCCCAAATCAAAATGGAAGCAGAACCTGCCCGAGTGTGGTAAGTTCGTGTAATGGCACACACAACATCCTCCAGGGCACCAAGACTCACCGATTTCCTTTTTCAAGTTCCTCTTTTCCCTATTTTAGTCATTGTTAATTCTCATAGCAGACTGGATTTTTCAAAGGTGAAAACCTTTTGAAAATAGGGAACTGGAAAAGAGGACCTTTGAATTCAGAGCATTCCGCTTTGCTGACACGTTCTTCTTAATGAACAATAGGGCCTCTAGTTAGCTTGGAGATAGCAACTGCTTCAAGTTTTGTGCTGTTTTGAATAAAACACTATCAACTTAATGAGGTTTTACTGCACATACTGTTTTGCCATTTGAAAATCTGAAAGCACACACAAAAGTCATCATTAGCCTCACAGATCCTCATGTGCAATAGCTTTCCCTAAATGTTTTTAAAGGAGGTATTCTTTTGCCAAGGCCACT